>NC_037689.1:135862694-136162694 GCF_003255815.1 Theropithecus gelada
TGGGACTACAGGCGCCCGCCACCTCGCCCGGCTAGTTTTTTGTATTTTTAGTAGAGATGGGGTTTCACCGAAGAGTTATTTTTAAGATTGGTTACTTGTTATTCAGTGTGCTTCCCATTTCCTTTTACATCAATGAGCTTTCTATTTTTTCATACAGTTAATGCTTATTGCACTTTTACTGTGATACACGCACACAAACACACACACACACACACAGATTTTACTGTGTACTGTGAATACAGAAATCAAATGCAGTCCCTCATGAAATTTATTGTCCAGTGAGAGAGGCAGACAAATAAACAAATAATACAATGCCGAAGTTGTAGAGATATATAATACATCTGGGAAACTGACAAATAGAGATGTGTTGATATCTTCATTACTGATCTGTTATAAATTATCTATTAATTTGATTATTATTTGACATCTTATTTTTCCATCAGCCCATGCTCAAACTTTTGCCTCATTGAAAAATCCTCCTTGGTATTACTGGACCATCTACAAAATTAGTCCCTTTAACTGTTGGTACTTTGGGTAATACAATGTAAACTTTTTCAGATATAGTCCTTTAGACTCAAATATAAATTAACTGAGTTAAAGTAGGTGTTTTGATCAGACCTTATAAATATTTAATTACCTTAGTAAAAAACTGAAATACAATGTTATTGTTTTTTTTATGTAGAAAACATAAGTCATTTAAACATTCAATAGACAGTACTTTTTATGATTAACCCACAATTTAATATACTACAGTTGGCTGCTACAAAATGTATGGTGAGACTGAAGGGATTGAGGAAAAGCACATAAAACACCTAGACCCTTCTTTATTGAAAGGCTAAGGGTTGGAATAATTTTATTTGATAGGTTAAGTGTTGACCTATAAAAGGATAAAATAGGCCAGGGAAGAAAGGATAAGCCTGGTAGAAAGAAGTTAAAGTACGGTTGCTTTGGAGTTATAAAACTCCTAAACCTGATCAAAGAGAGGGAGGCCAAAGGGGTTCTTTCATGTGCTGGAAAAGATGTTTCAGAACATCCTCATGAAAAACAAGCAATGATTTCCACTTAACTGTGAACTAGATTTCCCAGAGACTTTTTCTGTTCTTTTATTCCAACATTAGTAGTTTAATCAGGTTTATGAAGAGAGAAAAGAGCTTGTTAAAACTCTTGCTTTGGCTTTTCTCCTTTTTCTTTCTTGCACACAGTTCAAAATCAACCAATAAATGAAAAATCTACATGGTACTATCTCAGCTCATTAATGTGAAGGGAAATGGGAAGTATACTGAATAACGAATAAGTAACCAATCTTAAAAATAACTGCTAATTGATGAAGTATTAAACAGCAGTGCAAATGATGGACCTTTCATGGTGCTATATTTAGTACGATTGAGATTCATCCATAAAAGCTTCATTTTAGAGGAGATGGGAAAATTGAGTTTTCGATTATTAAAAGTGGATTTTCAAAAATGAAGAGGAAATATATGCAATATACCCAAAGATGATAGGACTAAATTCTTAGTGACAGTGTATTTGTTTCACTTGTTTTTCTGAATTTTTAGCTCACAGCAGTCAAGTTCTCAATGCATTGAACAGAAAAATTGCATTAGCTCAGTAGCAAAAATTTAGCCTCAGTGAAAAAAAACATTACTGATAGTTTCTTGGTCCATGTGGGATGGGCTAACAGAAGAGGGAAAGGTCTTCTCTATTTTGATGGCTAAATTTCAATGTAAACAAAATTAGTATACTAGTTTTTGGGCAGAGTTGCAAATATTTTTAGAAATAGTATGAGTGACTGCTTAACCAAAATTTCAGACTTTTTAGATATAAATCTCTATATGGTCTTTTGTTTTGAGATTGATTCTGTGTGAAAACTTGTGACATGTGGAGCCAAAATTCTTGGTTTCATATCACCTCTCTCCAATTTGTTGACTTAATCTCTTTGTGCCTCAGTTTATATACTTTTTAAGTGGGCAGGGAATTATATTCTCCTTTCAATGTTGTAATAATTTAATGAAATTATGTATGTAATATGTCTAAGACAGCTTTGAGCATAAAAGTAGGTGATGAGTACATGGCAGTTATGTTATTCACCAAAATAGAAACTCCACAAGGGCATAAACTGTGTGTTATTCATATTTTTATACCAAATAACTTTTTAAGTGACAGGCACATGGTAAACACACAATAAATAAATAAATGTTAAATGAATAAATTCCAGTTCCACACTTTTTAAACATATATAGAAATTGGTCAAATCAAGGATGGTTTTGGCTTTTGTTGATGAATTCTCATAGAAAGCAACCAATGTAGTCAACGAAAGAGTCCCAAGTAGGTTAGCTCTAGCTCTGCTTCTATGTAATGTAGATGCTTGAATTATAAGGCCTAACCACTAGAAGGTAGAGAGCTAGCAATCTGGCTCTCTTACAACATACCATTTTCAATAAATGAAGGGCATATGGTTTTGGTTTTAATCTTTTGTCATTTCTTGAAATCATTCCATCATATCAGTGACAAATGAAAAGTTCCCCAATAGGCAGTGGGTCTCTAAAAACATTCTTCCTGGATACCATGATTTAATCTATGTTGGTTCAAAACTACTGGATACAGCAGAAATATTCGTTGATTTTCATCTACTTTATCGTTTTTCTTTTGTTAAAGTGCTAACATGTCCCCTTGATCCAAAAATCAAAAAGGCAAAAAATAACTAGAAAATTGGTACCTCCTTATTAACGCAAATAAGGTTATTAACGCAAATAATGCATTTTTAATGGTTTCATTGAGACATAATTCACATACCATAAAATTCGCTAATACAAAATGGACACTTCAATTTCAAATTATGGAAAATGCTGTGGTTCCACCACACTGTGAATATACTAAACCAATTTGGTCTAATATATTTTAATTATTTTATAATTTTAGTATTTCTGCTGTATTTGCATATCTGTAACTTATTAACAAAAACGTGTGGTTATCTTTCTTACTATGAAATTAATCTCTTTTGATTGAGAGACAGACAGGGGAAGTTTCCGATATTTTTGAACTTTAGGTATACTATCAGATACTGTGCTTAGTACCTGGGTGACGAAATGGTCTGTGCATCAAACCCACAAGACGCGAGTTTGCCTCTAATAACAAATATGTACATGTACTCTTGAACCTAAAATAAAAGTTAAAACAAGGGAAAGAAATTTTGTCTAAATTCATTTATACATTTAATAGTTCCATATTTGCCTCTGGTTCTTAATGCAGCCTAAAGTGAAAGAAGTTCGTTTCTCCAATCGTATTGGTTCTACAGAAAAGCTTGGGTCACTGATTGGCAGGCATCTTTGTGCCTATCTAAATGAGATTAGTCATTCCATTGCCCTTAAACATAGACTTCATAGCTTTGAAAGACAGGAGGCAGTCCTAGCCACCACACTTCTAATATAAAATAATATAGCTACAATTCTTTAAATCAAGTGACACAGCTAGATTTTCTGCTCCCTGAAAGCTACTTGAATATATTACTTACATTGTACTCTAAAAGAACATTTCACCATTTTGGCAAATGTTTTAACTTTCATAAGAATGCCTTTGCCTTTTTTTTTTTTTTTTTTTTCACATCGACATGTTGGATTTTATTACACTTTTTATAACTGTACAAAGAGCACATGTGCATGAGTTAAAAAACACAAGAGAAATGTAGGGTGTTAAAAAAGAAATACAAAATAAATCTGAGACATGAAACGAAAAAATTCCATTCTGTGAACTGAAATAAAAAGGTATCTTGCTTACTAAAAAAGTGTTATTTCAATATATTAAGTCTTTTGATGAGGAATACAGCACAAGACTTTCTTCACCTATTTGTTAACACATCAGACTCAGTCTCACTGAAGAGAGGATGAATCATGACATTACCTTACCGGCCACAGGCAGGTGACTAAATGTGCATGGATATGGTACAATGTCTGTGAGGTATTACAATACATAAATCTTTATTAGCTGTTCAATAAAGCCAGCAGTGGACGTCACCATTTCAACTTTACTGTCAACAGGGAGACTCGATTGCCGGCCTCTTTTTGCCTCGATGACTTTCTGTGAGGGTTTTTCACATTTAACAAAAGTAGTACTCACAGTTCTAAAAGTGGTTTCTCCCTGTCCTGTTTTTCTTCAGCTTCTTCAGATCCTGCTTCAGATTCAGGAGGGGAATAAAACTGACCATCAGAAAGACCACTAGGTATAAGTGCTGCCTTCTCTGAACTATCAGGAGTCTGTTTTCTTCTGCTTCTTGAGGTAACACTTTGAAATCCAGGAACCACGTCTCAATCCAGGCAAGGATGAATGAAATGATGGGCAGCCAAAAGCCCCTTGAGAGAAAAGCTTTGAAAGGATCACGTTTGCTAGTAAAAAGGCACTGGTCACTGCCGTTGTCAACGCTATTGCCCACCAATGGCGCAATCTGCACACAGCACATGCGAGTATTAACCCTTTAAATCGAAAAACTGCCAAAAGAAATATATCAAAATACGAAGAATAGTAGTCATACTGCATCACCTCCTTCTCTAATGTTTTCTCAATGCCTCCATTCACATTTAACTCTATTATCCACAGTAACGTTACAAATAAGAGGTCAAAGGTGACACACAAACAGAAAGTCCTCCTGACATCAGATATGCCTTTCTTTTCCCTTCCTTCATAGGACTCAATCCTGGCCATTAGTTGTGTGGGGTTGATGGAATGGACGTTGCGCAGAGAAGCATGGGAGTTCTGGTTCCCGGTGAGAGCGTTCTCCATGTCTTCTGCCAGATGGTTCATCCTGGAGGAGGGTTACAGGAGCCTTTTGCCAACCTCACCATCCCTAAAGAGAAGACACCTCAACGGGTGGTTCCTGCCCGGCTGCCCCAGGCTGGCCCGGGAACTGCGGCTCAGCGGTCACGCCCCGGCCTGAGGGGCCGCCTTTGCCTTTTTCTTACAGTTATCCTTTTCCCCTTCCTTTTGATATTTATTTTACTGTTGGTAAGTTACGAATTTTTCATTTACATTTGTATACTTCCAGAGGATTCATTTCAACAAAGAAAAGGATCAAAAAATGCAAGGAATTAGATCAGTATAAATATATTTGTGGGTACTTTTAAAATCATATCAATGAGGATGGTAGTAAATTCTAATTGCTTAGAACTATAACAAAGAGCTATTCTGAATGGGAGCAGAGATAATCAGCAATCCTTCAGTAAAGTGTACTCTGGCTATACAATGGGAACCTGCCAGTTTTGAGCCTTTTCCCCCCAATTTGGGGTGGGGGGTTCTTTTTGAGTATGCTTTCAAACCCTGTGATAAAATAAATACTTTAGTATTTCTGCTATATTTGCATATCTGTAACTTATTAACAAAAACGTGTGGTTCTCTTTCTTATTATGAAATTAATCTCTTTTGATTGAGAGACTAAGTATTGCAGTGGATAAAAAGACAGGTGTTAGAGTCAGGAAACAGGTTTGATAAGACCTCAAATCAAAATCTGTATCAGTTACATATGACCTTCAACAAATCCGTTTGTCTTTCTGTACTCAATTTCTTCATCTATAAAATAGGAAAAATATGCTTTGTTCTTTTTGTAAAATGCAGTGACAATACTCAGGATTTTCTTTACTATTCTATAGTGAAATGTGATTAATTATATTGACTAGTCATTTATAAAATAATTAAAAGTATACCCAAAGATCAAAAAATCTGAAACTTTCCCCTCTCTCTGTCTCTTATTTTATATAATAGATTGAAAATGGATAAGAAAGAGGATTTAACACTTAAGAAAACAATTTAGAGTTGTATTATCTGAGTGTTATGTTTTTTGTTATCCTAAGGAAACACCCTGTACTCATCAAAGAATCAAACTCCATTCTCCCCTCCCTCAGCCCCTGGAAATCACTAATCTACTTTTTGTCTCTGTGAAGTTGCCAATTATGGACATTTCATAGAAATGTGATTATACAATATATAGCATCTTGTATCTGGCTTCTTTCATTTAGCATAATGATTTCAAGTTTCATCTAGGTTATAGCATGTATCAGTACATTATTCCATTTTATTCATTTGTACAGATATGTCAAGTTTTTTTGTCCATTTGTGTTCCACTTTTAGGCTGTTATGAATAATGCTGCCATGAACATTCATTTATACATTTTTTTGTGGCCATATGTTTTCATTTCTCTTGCATATAAACTTAGCAGTGGAATTCCTAGGTCACTTGATAACTGTTGAGTTGTAAGAGTTCTTATATTCTGAGAATAAATCTCTTATCAGTTGTATATTTGTTAGTACTTTATCCCATTCTGGTGGGTTATTTTCTCACTTTCTTGATGATATGTTTTGGTACATAACATAATTTTGATGAAGCCCCACTTAGCTATTTTTTTTATTTGTTCCTTGTGCTTTCGTGTCATATCCAAGACTATTGCCTAAGCCAATGTCCTATGACTTACTCCTGTGTTTTCTTCTAAGAATTGTAGAGTTTTAGATGTTACATCTAGGTAATTGATAGATTTTGAATTAATTTTTGTATATGGTGTAAGGTAGTTGTCCAAGTTCATTCTTCTGCATGTGAGTATCCAGTTGTCCCAGAACCATTTGGCACCATTTGTTGAAAACATAATTTTTCTTTCATTGAATGGTCTTGACACGATTATCAAAAATCAATTGATCATAGAAATATGGGCTTTTAAAAAGAATGAGATCATGTCCTTTGCAGGAACATGGGGATGGAGGTGGAGGCCATTATCCTTAGCAAATTAACGCAGGAACAGAAAACCAAATACCGCATGTTCTCACTTATAAATGGGAGCTAAATAATGAGAACCAATGGGCACAAGGATAGGAACAACAGACACTGGTGCCTACTTGAGGGTGTAGGATGGGAGGAGGGAGAGGATCGGTAAAAATAACTATCAGATACTATGCTTACTACCTGGGTAACGAAATGGTCTGTGCATCAAACCCACATGACACGAGTTTGCCTCTAGTAACAAATATGTACATGTACTCCTGAACCTAAAATAA
This sequence comes from Theropithecus gelada, assembly GCF_003255815.1. NCBI lineage: Eukaryota > Metazoa > Chordata > Mammalia > Primates > Cercopithecidae > Theropithecus > Theropithecus gelada. The sequence continues at coordinate 135,869,724 of NC_037689.1, forward strand.
AAGTTAAAACAAAGGAAAGAAATATGGGTTTATTTCCAGACTCTCAATTCTATTTTATTGATCTATATATCTACACTTAGACCAGTACCACTGTAGATTTGTGGTAAGTTTTTCAAGATTGTTTTGCTTATTCTGCATCCTTTGAATTTCCATATGAATTTTAGGATCAACTTATTAAAATCTGCAAAAAAAGCTGGGATTGCATTGAATCTGTAGATCAACCTGGGAAGTATTGCCACCTTAATACTATTAGGCTTCCAACCTATGAACACAAGATGCTTTCCATTTATTTAGCTCTCCTTTAATTTCTTTGAACAAAATGTAACTTAATTTTGTAGGAGGAAAATTTTTATGGGATGTTCTTTAGCAGTCATCCATCTCCTATTACACCATGACACCTCTTAGTGGCATCCATATTGTCTCATGCTTTAGACCTTTTATGGGTAATTATAGGCTTTGTATTCAAACACGTCTGGATTTAAAACCAATTATGTTGTTTAGGGTCTGTGGGACCATTTAAAAATCAATTAGTTTTTCTGTGCTTTGTTGCTGTCTTATTTAAAATAGAGAAAATGTCTGCTTCAGGATTACTGTAAGGTATCAATAAGTATTGGAAAGTGTCTGCACGGTTTCTGGCACATGATGGTCATTCAATAATTGCTACTCTCCTTCTTAATCCTTGCTCACATCAAAATAAATTTTAAGATGAGTGCCAATGGATAATGGGGAAACCAATCAATCACTGGTACTGTGCTACCTTCTTAGGTAGTAGACGTATTAACTTTCTTAAAAATAATAGACATTTCAACAAATATTTTGGGGGAGATTTTAGGATATGTGCCTTTCAAATCACACACTACAGGCCACTCCCTCACAATAGTATTTAGCATTTACTACATAAATTATTCTGTGAGGAAATATAGGTAATGTGTAAGGTATAAATAGCTCTGCCTAAAGATACTGATATTGGAGTTGGTAGGACAACAAAAGCAAATAACTGATAGCTGTCATAAAGGCAATAGTTGACAACATTTTCTCAAAAAGATTGTCCAAAATAAGTGATATGAGGCTTTAGAGAAAGAAAAGGTCAAATGTAGCCTGGACTGGTCCACAAGGCTTTACGTAAATAAGGTAAATTTAGCCTTGGGGTTGAATAGGCCTTAGATAAGAAGAGAAATGGGAGAAGAGAGTATGGCAGGAATAAAGGCAATGTGTCAATGAAAGTTATATGATTGTAGGTTAGGGGATTGACTCCTGGTTAAAAACTTTTGTGTGACTATACAGGCCCACCCATACACAATTACAGGTTTTACCTGGCAGGCCTCATGGAGAAAAGCTGCCCTTCCCACACCAGACATAGTTCACAGCCAATTAGCTAAAGTTTTTGAGGGGAGCTGCAGTGAAAGCATCCCCTGGCCAGTCATGTTCTTCACATATTTGCATTCATAGCACCAGTGCCACAAAATGGATGGAACTGGAGTACATGATGTTAAGTGAAACAAAGCAGACACAGAAAGTCAAACTTTGCATTTTCTCACTCATTTGTGAGAACTAAAAATTTTAAAAATTGAACTAATGGACAGAGAGAGTAGAACGTTGGTTGCCAAAGGCTGGGAAGGATAGTGGGGTTGGGAGGCGAAGTCAGGATGGTTATTGGGTACAAAAATACAATTAAATAGAATGAATAAGATCTAGTATTTGATAACCTTCATTCTTAAATGTGTTTACCTGAGATTTGGGCAGAGGTCTTCTTTAGGTGCCTCTGTCAAGGCTTCATTATAGAGGGAGGAGGGGGAAATCTTAAAGATAACTTTTATTTCACTATGACTCAGTAACCAGTACTTTTCTACTCCGAGCCCACCCCCCCCCCCCCCCCCCCAACTACCTCAGAGTCCATAAAACTCTACGAGTCTTTTGTTTAGACTGAGATGACCCCCATGTCTGTGCTGGTCAACCTGATGTTCGACTGGTGCATCTTTTCATGGAGACAAATAAATCAGGATGAGTTAGCACTTCGTTTTCTTGGGTTTTGACCTCTTACTTATAATTGTGCAGTAAATGATTACAAGCTTAACTCTTATTTTTGACTTGTTGTTTTAATCGACTACTCCAACACCTGGCAGCTCAGCAATCTCCCAAAGCTCAGTTTAACTCCTAACAGTGGGTAAGAGCAACTTGCTCTGGCTAAATACACAAAAGAGAAAATTTATTGGAAGGGTATGAGATAGAGTAGATAATTGAAGGAAAAGCCAAAGAACCAAGCTTTAGAAAGGATAGGAGGCAAAGAATGCTAAGGCAGTAGGATCTAACTAACAACATTCCAGGAATCACTTTCTGAATTAATTAAGTCTAATTCTTGTGTTTAGTTCGTGTGTAACTCCATTCTCAGGGAAAGTTCCAGACAAAGGGAGCTTGGCTTAATTAGGACCACATTTCTACTTTGGCCTCCTTGTGTGATAATCCACAAAGATTGTATCCAAGGTGGGTCAGGTATTCCCTCAGAGAAAGATTTGCTACCAGATGAAGACAATTGGATGCTGGCAGAAAAAAAAAAAAAAAAAAAAAAAGACAGGTGTATTATAGGGAAGCACAAGTTGTCTTTGAAGGACAGTATAGATTTCAGTTTCTCAGGACTATGGGGTTGATGTAGAGGAGTAGAAGGGGATAGAACATAAATATCAGGGGCTTACTGTGGGACATCATAAAAGTCAGACTAAGAAATTTGTTATTTATCCTATAGCCACTGGGAGCCTTAAATCAAAAACATTTTGTCATTGGAGCAACATGATAAAAGTAATAATGTAGGAAGATTGCCTCGCTAACATAAGGATGAAACAGAAAGGAAGAGCGAACAAGGCAGGAGGTTACCATAAGAGTGTAAGCATGAGATATTAGCTTCCAGAAGGAGGATAAGTGGAATGAAATTGCCAGACATTGTAAAGGTAGATTTTCATAACTGATTGGTTGAATGAGGGGTAGGGAAGTCAAAGATGAAGAGTGACCAACAGACAGATTGGGTAGTGAAGAGGAATACCTTGATTAAGAGAGAAAAAGGCTTCAGTTTCTCCATCTGTACAATAAAGAGGTAAGACTAGATTTCTAAGGTGACTTCTAGATTTCAATTTTTATGATTATATGAGTTTTAAACAACTTTATTGAGGAATAATTGAGATGCAAAAATGGCACATACTTAATTGGTACAACTTAACGGATTTTGACATATGCCTACACCCTGAAACCATCACCACAATCATGATAATAAACATATCCATCACCTAGAAAAATTTCCTCATGCTCCTGATGCTCTTCTGTTTTTATTTTACTTTTTGCAGGAAGAACACTTATTAAAATCCTCAATTACTTTTTAAAATGCACAATACAGTGTTGCTAACTACAGGCACTATGTTGTACAGAAGATGCATAGAACGTCTTCATATTGCATAACTGAAACTTTATACTCATTGAACAACAATTCCCCATTTCCCTCTTTTTCCAGCCCCTGGCAACTACTACTATCTATTTCTATCAGTTTGACTATTTTAGATACTGCATATATGTGGAATCGCATAGGATTTGTCCCTTTGTTACTGGCTTATTTCACTTAGCATAATGCCCTCAAGGTTAATCCATGTTGTAACATATGGCAAGATTTTCTTCTTTTTAAAGATTAAAACATACTCCATTGTAAATATACACTACTGTTTTATATACATTCATCTGTCGATTGACATTTAAGTTGTTTTCATATCTTGGCTTTTGTGAGTGATGCTATAGTGAATATGAGAGTGCAGATACTTCTTCGTGATTCTAATTTCATTTTTTTTTGGATATATGCCTAGAAGTTGAATTGCTGGATCACAAAATACATTTGAAATTTTTTGAGAAAACTCCATACTATTTTCCACAGTGGTTGCATCATTTTACATCCCTACCAACAATGTACATGGGTTTCAATGTCTTCATATCCTTGCGAACACTTCTTTTTGTTGTTTCATAATAGCCATCTTAATTTGTATGGGATGATACCTCATTGTGATTTTTATTTGGACTTCACTGATAATGAGTGATGTTCGGCACCTTTCAATATACCTGTTGGCCATTTGTGTCTTCTTTGAAGAAATGTCTATTCAAGTCCTTTGCCCATTTTTTTAAAATTGGGTTATTTGTTTGGTTTTTGTTTTTGTTATTAAATTGTATGTTATACCTTATAGTTGTACCTTATATGTTTTAGATATCAATCCCTTATGAGATATTGGTTTGCAAATATTTTATCCCCTTCTAAAAGTTGCTTTTTCATTCTGTTGACTGTTTGCTGTGCAGAAGGCATTTATTTTGATACAGTCCCATATACCTATTTTTTTCTTTGTTTTCCTATGCTTTTGGTGTCATATCCAAGAAATATGGTTTAATCCTGCTGGCATAGCTCTGTGAAATTTAGAGAAGGTGCCAGATGTGGTGGCTCATGCCTGTAATCCTAGCACTTTGGGAGGCTGAGGCAGGTGGATCACGAGGTCAGCAGTTTGAGACCAGCCTGACCAACATGGTGAAACCCCATCTCTACTAAAAATACAAAATAAATTAGCTGGGTGTGGTGGCGGGTGCCTGTAATCCCAGCAACTTGGGAGGCTGAGGCAGCAGAATTGCTTGAAACTGGAAGACAGAGGTTGCAGTGAGCCAAGATTGCGCTACTGCACTCTAGCCTGGGCAATAAGAGCAAAACTCCGTCTCAAAAAAAAAATTTAGAGAAGGCACATAATGCTAAAATTTCTCCCCCAGGAGAGAAAGAGAGAGAAAATAGTAAAGCATGTATTCACCATTTTGGCCTTTAAGTGCACCGTTATAAGGAAAAGGAATGGATGGCTTACTGCAGCAAGCACAGCTCTGTGAGATTGGGAAAAGGTGCACAATACTGAGACTTCTCCCCCATAATGGAGGGAGAAGACTGGAAAGTGCATATTCATTAAAAAGGTTTTTGAGGCTTCCAAAATATGTAGTCAGGCTGATTGGTGAGGGTCTTTTCCTGTAAAAGCCAGTCTGTAAAATTGGGAGAGGTCCCTGTTTTTTCAAATGCATGAACACCAACACTAAACTACAAGAAACACAAAGAATCAATAAAATATAACACAACCAAAGCAAAAAGTAAATCTATAAAATGTGATGGTAAAGAAATAGACATCTGTGAATTTCTTGATAAAAAATTCAAAATAGTAGTCTTAAAGAAGCTCAGTGAGTGATATGGTTTGGCTCTGTGTCCCCACCCAAATCTCATCTTGAAGTATACTCCCATAATTCCCACATGTTGTGGGAAGGACCCAGTGGGAGATAATAGAGTCATGGGATCGTTTCCCACATACCGTTCTCGTGGTAGTAAGTCCCACAAGATCTGTTGTTTTTATAAGAGGAGACTTGTTTCACTTGACTTTTATTTTCTCTCTTTGCCTGCTGACATCCATATAATATGTGACTTGCTCCTCTTTGCCTTCTGCCATGATCATGAGGCTTCCCTAGCCATGTGTAACTGTAAGTCCAATTAAACCTCTTTCTTTCATAAATTGTCCAGTCTTGGGTTACCTTTATCAGCAGTGTGAAAATGGACTAATATAGTAAATTGGTACCAGTAGAGTGGGGTGTTGCTGAAAAGATACCTGAAAATGTGGAAGCAACTTTGGAACTGGGTAACATGCAGAGATTGGAACAGTTTGGAGGTCACAGAAGAAGAGAGAAAAATGTGAGAAAGTATGGAACCTCCTAGAGACTTGTTGAATGACTTTGCCTAAAATGCTGATAGTGATACAGACAATGAAACTCAGGTTTAGGTGGTCTCAGATAGAGATGAGGAAGTTGTTGGGAACTGGAGCAAAGGTAACTGTTATTATGTTTTAGCAAAAAGACTGGTGGCATTTTCCCCTGCCCTAGAGATTTGTGGAACATTGAACTTGAAAGAGATGATTTAGGCTATCTGGCAAAAGAGATTTTTAAGCAACAAAGCATTCAAGAGGTGGCTTGGATGCTGTTAAAGGCATTCCATTTTATATGCGAAGTAGAGCATAAAATTTGGAAAATTTGCAGCCTGACAATGTGATAGAAAAGAAAAACCCATTTTCTGAGGAGAAATTCAGGCTAGCTGCAGAAATTTGCATAAGTAATGAGGAGCCTAATGTTAATCCCCAAGACAATGGGGAAAATGTCTCCAGAGCATGTCAGAGGTCTTCATGGCAGCCCCTCCCATCACAGGCTCAGAGGCATAGGAGGGAAAAATGGTTTCTTGGGCCAGGCCCAAGGTCCCTGTGGTGTGTGCAGTCCAGGGACTTGTTGTCCTGCATCCAAGCCACTCCAGCCATGACTAAAAGGGACCAAGATAAAGCTTGGGCTGTTGCTTCAGAGGGTGGAAACCCCAAGCCTTGGCAGCTTCCACATGGTGTTTAGCCTGCAGGTGCACAGAAGTCAAGAATTGAGGTTTAGGAACCTCTGCCTAGATTTCAGATGTATGGGAATGTCTGGATGTCCAGGCAAAAGTTTGCTGCAGGGGTGGGGCCCTCATGGAGAACCTCTGCTAGGGCAGTGAAGAAGGGGGATGTGAGATCGAAGCCCCCACACAGAGTCCCTAGTGTGGCACTGCCTAATGAAGCTGTGAGAGGAAGGCCACTGTCTTCCAGAGCCCAGAATGGTAGATCCACTGACAGCTTGTATAGTGCACTTGGAAAAGTCACAGCCCTTCAATGTTAGCCTATGAAAGCAGCCAGGAAGGAGGCTGTACCCTGCAAAGCCAGAGGGGCAAAGCTGCCCAAGACCATGGGAAGCCACCTCTTGCATCAGTGTGACCTGGATGTGAGACATGGAGTCAAAGGAGAACATTTTTGGAGCTTTAAGATTTGACTGCCCTGCTGGATTTCAGACTTACATGGGTCCTGTAGTGCTTTGTTTTGGCCAGTGTCTCCTATTTGGAATGGCTGTATTTATCCAATGCCTGTATCCCCATTGTATCTAGGAAGTAAATAACTTGCTTTTGATTTTACAGGCTTATAGATGGAATGGACTTGCCTTACCTCAGGTGAAACTTTGGACTGTGAACTTTTAATTCTGAAATGAGTTAAGACTTTTGGAGACTGTCAGGAAGGCATGATTGACTTTCAAATGTAATGATATGAGATTTGGGAGGGGCTGGGGCAGAATGATATTGTTTGGCCTGTGTCCCCACCCAAATGTCATCTTGAATTGTATCTCTGAGAATTCCCACTTGTTGGAGGGACCTGGTTGGAGATAATTGAATCATGGGGGTGGTTTCCCCCATACCATTCTTGTGGTAGTGAATAAGTTTCATAAGATCTGTTGGTTTGATAAGGGGAAACTCATTTTGCTTGGCTTTCATTCTCTCTCTTTGCCTGCTGCCATCCATGGAAGACATGACTTGTTCATCCTTGTCTTCTGCCATGATTGTGAGGCTTCCCCAGTCACATGGAGCTGTAAATCACCCAGTCTCAGGTATGTTGTTATCAACAGCATGAAAATGGACTAACACAGTGAATTTCAAGAGAACAAAAATAGACAACTAAGTGAATTCAGTAAAATGATTCATAAACAAAGGAAGAATATTAACAAAGAGATAAGAAACCATAAAAAGAACCAAATGGAAAAACTGAAACTGAAGAATACAATAATTGAACAAAAAAAATTCAATTCACTAGAAGGATTCAATGACAGACACATCAAGAAGAAGAAATAGTAAATTTGAAGGCTGGTCATTTGAAATTATCTAGTCAGAGGAACAAAAAGAAAAAAAGAATGAAAAAGAGTGAGGAAAGCCTAAGGGACTAGGGGACACCTTCAAGTGAACCAATATGGAAGTTCCAGAAGGAGAAGAGAAAGAAAGGGGAAGAAAGTTTATTTTAAAAAACAATGACTGAAAACTTTCCAAATCTGAGGGGAGGGAAGGATGGGAATGGAGATCCAGATTCATGAAGCCCTAAGAATCCCAAAGAGAATGAATCCAAAGTAGTCTACCTCAAAACACATTGTAATCACATTGTCAAAGAGAATCTTGAAAAGAAGCAAGAGAAAAGTGACTCATCACATAAATGGAGCCTCCATAAGACTGTTGGCAGATTTCTTAGCAGAGCCTTTGCTGGCCAGAAGGAAGTGGAATGATATATTCGAAGTGCTGAAAGAACAATCTGCCAACCATAACATTATACACAGTAAAACTGTCCTTCAAAAATGAGGGAGAGATAGAGACTCCCAAAGACAAACAAAAGCTTAGGGAATTAATCACCACTAGGCCTTCCTTACAAGAGATGCTAAAGGGACCTACCTCTTCAAGTTGAAATGAAAGGATGCTGAACAGCAACATGAAAGCATATGAAGTATAAAACTCACTGATAAAGGTAAATCCATAGACAAACACAGACTGTAATACTGTACTGATGGTGTGTAAATCACCATATTTTAGTATAAAAGTATTTTTAAAGTATTAATAAAACTTAATAAAAAATTCGTTAATTGATATGCTGGATAAATGATGAATACTGTGAAATCAATAATATAAAGTATATGTTGGATAGGTGTAAAATTGTGGAGTTTTTGTAAGTGGTTGAAGCTAAGTTGTTATCAACTTAAAATAGACTGTTACAAGACTGTTATGTAAGCCTCACAGTAATCACAAAGAAAATACCTTAGCAGATACACAAAAGAAAAAGAGAAAGGAATCAAAACATATCATGACAAACAATCAGTGAAACACACACCAAAAAAAAGACAGCAGGAGAGGAAAAGAGCAACAAAATAACTACAAAATGAGCAGAAGGAAATTAATAAAATGGTGAAAGTAAGTCATTTTCTATTAATAATTATTTTAAACATATATGGATTAACTCCCTCAATCAAAATACATAGAGTGGCTGAATAGTTCAAAAAACAAGATCCAACTGTGTGCTGTCTACAAGAAACTCACTTTAGATTTATGAGTTTTGTTTGATTTGATCTGGAAGTATGCTAGGCCTGTGGAATGCATCATTTAGACATATATGCCCATTCTTTGGGTCTAGTGCTGGAGCTGTTATTAACCCACTCATTTTGCTTTGTGCCACTATTAGGCCATTCTCACTCTGCTAATAAAGACATATCCAAGACTGGGTAATTTATAAAGGAAAGAGATTTAATTGACTGACTGTTCCACTTGACTCAGGAGGTCTCACAATCATCATGGAAGGTGAATGAGGAGAAAAGGCACGTTTTACATGGTGACAGGCAAGAGAGCATATGCAGGGGAACTCCCCTTTATAAAACCATCAGATCTTGTGAGACTTATTCACTATCATGGGAACAGCATGGTAAAAACATGCCCACAGTATTCAATTACCTCCCACCATGTGTCTCCCATGACACATGGGAATTATGGGAGCTACAATTCAAGATGAGATTTGGTTGGGGATATAGCCAAACCATATCAGTGCCCCAGACCTTTTTTAGTCAAGAAAAGGTTAATGCTTTTCCTTACCATCTTACAGGAATAAATACACATTTCTTTATATTTAAATAACCCTTTACAGATAGAGTAGTCTTCACATCTGAATCTACTATGCATTTCACTCTGTGAGGTAGGCAGTGCAATAATATATTTATTTCATTGATGAGGAAACTGAGGCATAACAAGATGAAGTGAATTTCCCAAGGACACATAGATAAAAGGTGAAGCTAAAACTAGGATTCAGTTATTCTGATTCCTAGTCTAGGACTGTTACATTATACTAAACTATATAAAGCAGTTATGGCACTTGAATGAATTTAGATTGCATATGAATAACTTAGGTGAAAAAGTGCTATGGTAGATGACTATATTAGAAGCATTTGAGTCCTGAAAAATCATATATGCCACATTTATTTCCAAAATCTAGAATACAAACTAAACAGAAAAAGTAGATATGTGTGTGTTGTAGAATGGTGTCTTTGGGCTAGTTTCAATAACTTCCCTTTCATTTTACTTCTCCCTAATGCAACCACATGGTTCAAAATTGGGTTTTAAAAATAAGCTAATTTGTTGAAATGATTAATAAAAATTGAAAATATAGAAATGGGACTAGTCACAGTATTTCTACCTCTATTTCCTTTCCCTTGACTGTAGTATGGAATACATTTATTGGTTGGGCATGGATATTGCTTATGATAGACAACATTAATGCCTCCCCCAAGGTCACTGGATTCTGCTGCATGAGTACCCTGATACCACCCCAAAACTATTTTTCCCATCCCAGGAAGAGTTAGGGATAGTAGGGTTGGATCTCAGGACATCATCCTGAAAATCATGGATGTTTGGAATGTCTTTTATAATTCCCACCTGTAAGAGCAGAACCAACTTCCCACTGGTCCTTCTCCAAGCCTGGAACACTTAAAAGTGGGGAGAGAAACTTATTACTCATTAATTTATTGCTTTTTAAAATGAAGAGAAAGGAGAGAGAGATCTAAAAATATTGGCTCAGGTACCTTATCTTCTCCAAGGGAAAAAAATTTAAAACTCAAAATATTCCTCTGACTTGGTCATGCTGACCAGAACAAAATTACTTTTGATTTTTCATGTATTTTGAAAGGAAATTTTTAAAAGAACAAACGTTAGTATGGTCTTGGACTTTATTTGTTACAAAAAGGAAAAATCACATACAGAGTCTAAAGTGTGCTTTACCATCCTTTAACCCAACCTCTAAGATCAAACAATCACAAATAAAAATTTCAGAAATATACTCTACTGTCCATCAGTCCATCTATCACATTGAGGCAGAGGCATAGCAATCATCATTTTGAGCCACTGCTTTTATCTCAAAACCTCACAATTCCAGCTAAGAAAAAGGCCACAATAACAAACGAATTTTCTTGGAATACTGATTTTAGATATGTTTACCATTCAATTTTATATTGTTTTTCTTTGTGTGGTAGGAGTATAATTAAGTCAGTAAATATAATTTTTTTAAATTTTTAATTAGTTTCTTCCATAAATACTTTTCTTAAACTTCTGGTACTTGCTACAACATGTCTTCTAGTGAGTACTAGTAAATAACACAGAAGAATTAGCAACTGGAAAACAGGTTCTATCAGAAAAAAGCTAGTGAAAATCTTATTCACTACCTATCAAATGAGTGTAGCTTTACTGTATTTGGAAAACCTTTTCAAGTTCATTGTTCAGGCAAGTTTTTCCTCAATATATGCATTTATAATCATTCTCAGCTTGGAACTCTTCAGGCCCTTTTCACCAAAGTCAGTGTATATCTTCTGCTGGGGCTCTACCTTGAAAGTAAACATTAAATATGTTGTCTTAAATATTAGCAGTTCAAATCTGAAAAACCAATATGATGAGTAGAAAGGTAAAAATAGGATTAGCATTTGTTTTTATAATCTATATATACCGAGAATTTGAATTCCAATTAACTAAGCCTACACAAAGTGCCAGGTACCTTGCTAGTCGATGGGACTGAAAACCTAGATAGGAAAGTATCTGTATGCTCAAGACCCTCAGCGTCTCATGGGAGATACAGAAAAAGAAGCAAATAATTCTAATGCAATGTGGTGTGATACTGGCTGTCATATAGATACGTTCAAAGTACCACATGTAATTTGAGGAGCTGCAAATTTCCTCAAGTTGTGTTAAGGAGAGGTTTTCCTGAGGTGGGGATATTTACTTTGAGTCTTAAAATATGATTAGAAACTCCTCAAAGAAAGAAAGATGGATAAGGGCAATGTGAAAGGAATAAAAACTGATATGAAGTTAAGATGACTGGTATATCCGAATATATGGGGCAAAGTAAAAAATCCAAAAAAGCCCATTGGATTTTTTTTATTGATTTACAGCTTAATCATACGAGCACAATGAATATTTAGAGACTATATGATATAAAAAGAACAATCAGTATAAGCTATTATGTCTTCCTGAATCTCATTTAAAACTTAATTAGATCTGGCGGGAAGCTGGCAGAATCCAATCTGAATGGAAGGAGACAGATCTGTCACTGTAAAAAAATATCGAAAAGTCAGCTTATTTCTCCATGAGCCCAGAAATTATCTGTAAACTCCACTTTGCAATGTTGGAAGAGTAGATTCTTGCCTTAGAAGAGACATTTCAGTTTATAAGTGTTTTCCAAATACGTTTTCATTTTATCCTTATAACTATTCTTTGAGGTATTGACAAATAGGACATTTATTATTATCCCTTTCATCAATATATGAACTAAGGTCAGAGAAGTCAAGTAACTTTTAAAAGTCACAAAGCATGTCAGTTTGTATAGCCAAGACCAAAATTCATATTTTCTGATACTAAATATTTCATTCCCTACTATACCACACACTATGTTTACCAAAATTTACAACACACTTTTAAAACAAAATATGCCATGAAATTATAATTATATTTAAATTGTTCTATGATAATCTTTACTTAAATTGAACTGAATTAATTCATTTCTTCAAAATAAATCTACTTATACCTACCCTGAGACATGTAGGTGTGAGGTAACTTTTTTCCAAAAATCCTTACAGTAGAAAATCCTACATTCTTCACCTTGCTTATTGTCCTGTGACACTGACTTGTGTAAACATACACCAACAAGCCTCTTACCTTTAGCATCCTGTTTGCTTTGGCCAGTGAGGAGAGGCACTTTCAGGTGAGAGAAAAGGCAGAAGATGAGGTTGGAATATGTATTATACTCCCTTAACTCCTTCCCTGCTCTTCTAGAGTAGGATGGCTATGTCCTGCTACTGAAGGCCACAGCTCCAGTCATGTAGCTCTTCACACATAACTATCCTGTCTGGGTTCTGATAATCATTTCCTCCTTTGTTCCTTCAAGCCCAGGGGTGCTAACAGTACCCCATTGTTGTTAGTCCTGGGGTACTTAACCATTACTTACTGCTATTCCTAAATCCTAGCCACACTTTTGTAAATAGTCCATGTGTTAAATTCTCCTCAACTTATTCATCATAAGTGTGTCATATGTTTCCTGCTTGGACTGGACTGATAAAGCCGCTAATCTTCCTTTTTGCTTCCTTGCACCCATTTCTGATACTCTCCCCATGCAAACTCCTTGTTTTCTAATGACCATCATAGATTCACTGGTGTATTCTCAATCTCATTATTCCCCAAATCTTCATATTCCAGTACTAGCTCTTGGTCATTAAATCATTCATGAGGGCCTCTGTCAGATGTATTTGGTGGTTAAGGATGTAACCCTGTAGACACTAAAGATCTATGGAGTCATTGATGCTTAAAATGTAATTGTATTGACTCAACAGCAAGATTCATCACACATTTTACAAATATGGAAGATACACACACACACACACACACACAGCATAACTTTATCAGATGGATCTGGGCTTGTTGAAAATTTTGAGGTCTATGCAATTGGTAGTGTAAGTCCAAGCTATACTCTTAAATTATAATGCCCACAAGTCTTAGGAACTATTTTTGTCATTTCAGTACAGTGCCTTTCTCAATAATGTCTATTTTGCTGAAAGCAAAAGAAGTCAGAAAACCAACAAATAATTATAATTTCTTTTTAAAAACTTTTATTTAAGTTCAGGGATACATGTGTAAGTTTGTTACACAGGTAAACTTGTGTCATGGGGTTTATTGTATAGGTTATTTCATCACCGAAGTATTAAGCCTAGTACCTGCTAACTATTTTTTTTGATCCTCTTACTCCTCCCATCATCCACCTTCTGATTGACCCCAGTGTGTGTTGTTCCCCTCTATGTGCTTATGTGTTCTCATCATTTAGCTCCCACTTGTAAGTGATAACATGTGGTATTTGGCTGTGTGTTCCTATGTTAGTTTGCTAAGAATAATGACCTCCAGCTCCACCCATGTCCCTGCAAAAGACATGATCTCATTCTTTTTTATGGCTACATAGTATCCCATGGTGTATATGTACCACATTTTCTTTATGCAGTCTATCATTGATGGGCATTAGAGTTGATTCCAGGTCTTTGCTATTGTGAATAGTGTTACAATGAACATACCTGTGCATATGTCTTCATAATAGAATGATTTATATTCCTTTTGTATAGCATACACCCAGTAGTGGGATTGTTGGGTTGAATGGTATTTCTGTCTCTGGGTCTTTGAGGAATTTGCACACTGTCTTCTACAATGGTTGAACTAATTTACACTCCCACCAATAGTGTATAAGCATTCCTTTTTTGTCCATAACCTTGCCAGCATCTGTTATTTTTTGACTTTTTCATAATAGTCATTTTGACGGGTGTGAGATGGTATCTCATGGTGGTTTTGACTTGCATTTCTCTAATGATCAGTGATACTGAGCTTTTTTTCATATGCTTGTTGACCACATATATATCTTATTTTGCAAAGTGTCTGTTCATGTGCTTTACCAACATTTGTATATGGATGTTTGTTTTTTTCCTGTAAATTTGTTTATGCTCCTATAGATGCTGGACATTAGACCTTTGTTGGATGCATAGTTTGCAAAACCTGTCTCCCATTCTGTAGGTCATCTGTTTACCTTGTTAATAGTTTCTATTGCTGTGCAGAAGCTCTTTAGTTTAACTAAATCCCATTTGTCAGTTTTAACTTTTGTTTCAATTGCTTTTGGCATCTTCGTCATGAAATCTTTGCCTGTGCCCATGTCCTGAAGTAATGCCTTGGTTGTCTTCCAGGGTTTCATTTTACGTATTAATATTGTCATGGAGCCTCAACATAAATTGACTTCTCAGCGGCTACATTTTTCCTACAGTTAAAATGGGAAACCTTTGAGAATGAGTTACTGTGTTACAGGTTAGCTCCTGCAGCTCAGGTAATTTTAAAAAGCCTCTAAAAATCACGGAGAAGAGGGACAAGATGTCTGACTAGATGCAGTCACAAAGCACTGCTGCCATCAAGGGAGTCCAAATTATCCAGCAAATCACCATAGTTTGGAGAAATTATGCTCAGAGTGGAGGTAGAGGCAACGCTGAAGCGGAGACTCTTTAGTCTCAGCCTCACAGCAGGGACAAAGCTGTGAACCCTGCACAGTGTGGCCAAATTCCGGGGCTTATCCCTGACCTCAAAAGGCTCCTGGCAAAGGAGGGAGCTGAGGAATAGCTCATTCTCACTGTGGGCCTCTGAGATCCTAGCTACAAGGAACCCCACATCCCCCATGGACATGTTAACTGTCAGGGGACTCTCCCTGGGGAGCAGGCAGAAACAGGCCTTCAGATAGCATGGAGCCTAGGAGCTTTTGTGTTCTGAGCAGTTCCAGTGGACAGCAGTCATACATACCCATTCCCCAGGGCTCCATGTGCACCGCCAGGTGGTATGGGCCCCAGCTGAGTTCTGAGCCAGCAGAGAGTAGGGCCAGCCTTCTTGTGGAAGTTCAATGCATCTGCTCTGCAAATCCTCCTGCCTTCTGGCCCTTCCCAGAGTCTATGCCTAGCTACCTTGCAGGAGGGGGTGCATAGCACAACCCTTGTAGCACAGCCTGAGTGCGTTGCTGCACCTAAATACTTTCCTGTTGATCAGGAGCACATTGGACCCTACAGTGCAGCCAGGACTCAAGTGGAAGAGAAGACTCCACCATCAGAGCAGTGAGAAGTGTGAGACTTGTGGGCTCCTGTGCTGGGGTGGGAACAGTGCATGCCTCCTCCTACAAGGTCAGTCCAGAGAAAGTGTGACATATCTCTCTGCTGCAGCCTTTGCACTTAACAAAAGAAATGCAGGCACTGGACTAGTAATTGGAGGCAGCTCCCCCAAGGCCTAGAGGAGCATCTCTGATGTGAGGGGGTCATCTGTCTTTCTGCCTCCCTGTAGGGCACACCTATCGTGCATGCCTCCTCCTACAAGGTCAGTCCAGAGAAAGTATAACATATCTCCCTGTTGCAGCCTCTGCACTTAACAAAAGAAACGCAGGCACAGGACTAGCAATTGGAGGCAGCTGCCCCAAGGCCCAGGAGTGGACCTGGTGAGGGGGTCATCTCTCTTTTTGCCTCCCTGTAGAGCACACCTGTGAACATAAGAAAGTACAGAAGAGCCATGTGGCTGGGTATTAACCTAACTACCTGCCATCATTCTCAAGTGCCATCTTCTGGATTGCAGTCCAAACTACAAAACCAAAAATTTATCCAGCTAATACATATACATCTGAAACGAAGTACAAGAATTCATCTGCACACGAAGATGCTATGCAGACCCCTGGCCCTCTGAAAGCATCCGGAAACAAAGCCACTTGACTGTACTCAGCTTACATCATAGCTAAAGGAACACCAACCCTCCCAGATAAGAAAGAATCAGCATAAGAACTTTGACTATTCAGAAAGCCACAGTGTCCCCTTACCTCCAAATGAACCCACGTGCTCCCCAGCAATGGTTCTTAACCAGTCTGAAATGACAGAAATATCAGACATAGAGTTCAGAATCTGGATAGCAGGAAACTCAGTGAGATTCAGGAGAAAGTTGAAACCCAATCCAAGGAATCTAAAGAATCCAGTAAAATAAGCCAAGAGCGGGAAGACAAAAGGTTCATTTTAAGAAAGAACTAAACTGAACTTCTACAGCTGAAAAAGCTCACTACAATAATTTCATAATACAGTCAAAAGTGTTAACAATAGAATAGACCAAGCCCAGGAGGGAGTCTCAGAGCTCAGAGACTGGTTCTTTGAGTCAACTCGGTCAGAGAAAATTTAAGAAAAACAAATTCAGAAAAATAAACAAAACCTCTGAAACATATGGGAATATGTAAAGAGACTAAACCTATGACTCATTGGCATGCCTGAGAGAGAAGAAAAGAGAAAAAACAACTTGGAAAATATATATGAGGATATAGTCTATGAAAATTTCCTAATCTCACTATAGAGGATGATAAGCAAGTCCAAGAAATACAGAAAATCCCAGCTAGATACTATATAAAATGACCATCCCCAAGGCACATAGTCATAAGATTTACTAAGGTCCAAGTAAAAGAAAAAAAATCTTAAAGGCAGTTAGGAAGTAGGAGTAGGTCACATAAAGAAGGAACCCCATCAGGCTAGCAGCAGACCTCTCAGTAGAAAACCTACAAGCCGGAAGAGATTGGGGGCCTATTTTCAACATCCTTAAAGAAAAGAAATTCCAACCAAGAATTTCATATCCTGCCAAACTAAGCTTCATAAGTGAAGAAGAAATAAAATACTTCTCAGAGAAGCAAATGCTGAGGGAATATGTTTCAACTAGACTAGCTTTAAGACTCCCTTAAGGGAGTGCTGAGATATGGAATTGAAAGAATGACACCTTTCACCAAAAAACCACACTTAAGTACATAGCCCACAGGCATTATAAAGGAACTACACAATTAAGTCTATGTAATAAGCTAACAACACAATGATAGTATCAAAATCACACATATCAGCACTAACATTGAATATAAATGGACTAAACACCCCACTTAAAAGACACAAAGTGGCAGGCTGAATAAAATGACAAGATCCAACCATCTGTTGTCTTCAAGAGTCCCATTTTACATGTAATGGCACCCAAAAACTCAAAGTAAAAGGATGGAGAAAGATTTACCATGCAAATGGAAAACAAAAAGAAGCAGGAATCACTGTTCTTATATCATATGAAACAGAATTTAAACCAACAAAAATTAAGAGGACAATGAAGTGCATTACATAAAGATAAAGGGTACAATCCAACAAGAAGCCTTAACTATCTTAAATATATACGCACTCAATACTGGTGCACCCAGATTCATAAAACAAGCTGTTCTTGACCTACAAAAAGACTTAGACAACCACACAATAATAGTGGGAGACTTCAGCACCTTACTAACAGCATTAGACAGATCATCAAGGTAGAAACTAACAAAGAAATTCTGGACTTAAACTTGACACTTGACCAATTGGACCTAACAGGCATTTACAGAACACTCCACCCAACGACCACAGAATATACATTCTTCTCATCTACACATGGAACATATTCTAAGATAGACCACATGCAAGTCTCAACAAATTTTTAAAAAATTGAAATTGTACTCTCAGTCCACAGTGCAATAAAATAAAAACCAATGTCAAGAAGATCTCTCAAGACTACACAATCACATTAAATTAAACAACTTGCTCTTGAATAACTCCTGGGTGAACATTGAAATTCAGGAATAAATAAAAAAAATCTTTGAAATTAATGAAAATATAGACACAATTTATCAAAATCCCTGGAATGCAGCTAAAGGGGTGTTAAGAGGAAAGTTTATAACCATAAACAACTTCATCAAGAAATTAGAATAATCTCAAACTAATCAACTAACTTTGCACTTAAAGGAACTAGGAAAAGGAGAACAAACCAACCTGAAAGCTAGCAGAAGAATAAAAATAATTAAATTTAGAGAAGCTAATGAAACTGAGATGCAAAAATCCATTTAAAAGATCAATTAAACCAAGAATTTGTTATTCACAATAATAACTAACACTGATAGAATGCTAGTTGGACTAACAAAAAAAAGAGAGAGAAGATCCAAGTAAGTAAAATCATAAATGACAAATATAACATTACAACTGATCCAAAGAAATTCAAAAGATCCTCAGAAACTACTATGAACGACTCTATGAACATAAATTAAAAATCTAGAGGAAATGAATACATTACTGGAAATGCACAACCTTATAAGACTCTACTATCAGGAAGAGATTGGAATCTTGAATAGACAAATACCAGGTTCTGAAATTGGATCAGAAACAAACAAACAAAAACCTATCAACCAAAAAAAGCCTTGGACCAGATGGATTCACAACAGAATTCTACCATATATAAGAAGAAGAACTAGTGCCAATACTATTGAAACAATTACAAAAAATTGAAGAGAAGGGACTCCTTTCTAACTCACTCTATGAAGCCAACATCAGCCTTATACCAAAATCTGGCAGAGACACAGTGAAGAAAGAAAACTTCAGCTCATCTGATAAACACAAATGTAAAAGTTCTCAACAAAATGCTAGCAAACTGAACCCAGCAGCACATCAAAAAGTTAATTGGCCCCAATCAAGTAGGCTTCATTCCTGTGAAGCAAGGTTGGTTCAGCATAGGCAAATCAATAAATGTGATTCACCACATAAATAGAATTAAAACAAAAATCATATGATTATCTCATTAGATGTAGAAAAAGCTTTCCATGAAATCTAACATCTCTTCATGATAAAACCCTCAACAGATGGGTCATTGAAGAAATATAGCAATACCTCAAAATAATAAGAGCCATCTATGACAGACCCACAGCCAACATCATGCTGAATTGACAAAAGCTGGAAGTATTCCCCTTGAGAACTGGAACAAGACAAGGATGCCCACTGTCACCACTCCTATTGAACATAGCACTATAAGTCCTAGCTGGAGAAAACAAAGAAGAATAAAGAAATAAAAGGCATCCAAATAGGAAAAGAAGTCGAATTATCTCTCTTCACCGGTAATGTGATTCTATTCTTAGAAAACTCTAAAGACTATGCCAAAAGGCTACTAGAACTGATAAATGATTTTGTAAGGTTTTAAGATACAAAATAAATGTATAAAAATCAGTAGCATTTCTA
The DNA here is from genome assembly GCF_003255815.1 of Theropithecus gelada. Classification (NCBI taxonomy): domain Eukaryota; kingdom Metazoa; phylum Chordata; class Mammalia; order Primates; family Cercopithecidae; genus Theropithecus; species Theropithecus gelada. The sequence goes on from NC_037689.1 coordinate 135,889,251, forward strand.
TGCACCAAAAACATCCAGGTGGAGAGTCAAATCAAGAACACGATCTCATGTACAATAGCCACAAAGAAAATGAAATACCTAGGAATACAGCAAACCAATGATATGAAAGAGTTGTACAAAGAGAACTATAAAAGACTGCTAAAACAAATCAGAAACAGCACAAATAAATAGAGAAACATCCCATGCTCATGGATTAGAAGAAACAGTATCATTATGATGGCCATACTGAGGTTCAATGCTTTTCCTGTGAAACTGTCAACATCATTCTTCACAGAATTAGAAAAACTTATTTTAAAATTCATATGGGACCAAAAAAGAGCCTAAATAGCCAAAACAATCCTAAGCCAAAAGAACAAAGCCAGAGGCATCACAGTAAATGACTTCAGATTATATTATAAGGCTACAATGACCAAAACAGCATGGTACTGCTACAAAAACAGACACATAGACTAATAGAACAGAATAGAAAACTCCAAAATAAAGCCACACACCTACAACCATCTGATCTTCAACAAGGCTGACAAAAACAAGCAATGGGGAAAGGGCTTTCTGTTCAATAAATGATGCTGGGATAATTGGTTAGCCATATGCAGAAGGATGATATTAGCCACTTAACTTTCACCATATACACAAATTCACTCAAAGTGGATTAAATATTTAAATGTAGGACCTCAAACAGTAAAAAAAAAAAAAAAAAAAAAAACCCTAGAAAAAAATCTAAGAAAGACCTTCTCTACACACACCTTGGCAACGAATTCATAACCAATTCCCCAAGAGCAACTACAAGAAAAACAAAATTTAACAACTAGAACCTAATTAACCTAGAGAGCTTCTATACAGCAAAGGAAACCATCAATAAAGTAAACAGACAATCTACAGAAGAGAAAAAATTATTCACGAACTATGCATGTAACAAGAACATAATATCTAGAACCTATAAGGAACTAAATAAATCAACAAGCAATAAACAATCCCATTAAAATGTGGGCAAAAGACATAAACATACACTCCTAAAAAGAAGAAATACAAAGGTCCAGCAAACATATGAAAAAATGTTCATCATCACTAATCATCAGAGAAATGCAAATCAAACCATCTGATACCAGTCAGAATGGCTATTACTAAAACGTCAAAAAATATAACAGATTTTAGTGAGGTTATGAAGAAAAGGGAATGCTTATATACTGTTGGTGGGAATGTAAATTAGTTCAGCCTCTGGAGAAAGCAATTTGGAGATTTCTTAAAGAACTTAGAGTTACCATTCAACCCAGCAATCCCATTACAGACCCCCAAAATATAGATCATTATACCAAAAGGACATATAACCTCGTATGTTCATCACCGCACTGTTCACAATAACAAAGACATGGAATCAACCTAAATGGTCATCAATGGTGGATTAGACAAAGAAAATGTCGTATATATATACGCCCTGGAATACTACACAGCCGTTAAAGAGAATGAAATCATTTGCTTTGTACCAATATGGATGGAGCTGAAGGCTACAATCCTAAGTGAATTAACACAGGAACAGCAAACCAAATACCACATGTTCTCTCTTTTTTTGTTTTTGAGATGGAGTCTCGCTCTGTCGCGGCCCAGGCTGGAGCGCAGTGGCCGGATCTCGGCTCACTGCAAGCTCCGCCTCCCGGGTTTACGCCATTCTCCTGCCTCAGCCTCCCGAGTAGCTGGGATTACAGGCGCCCGCCACCTCGCCCGGCTTTTTTGTATTTTTTTTAGTAGAGACGGGGGTTTCACCGTGTTAGCCAGGATGGTCTCGATCTCCTGACCTCGTGATCCACCCATCTCGGCCTCCCAAAGTGCTGGGATTACAGGCTTGAGCCACCACACCAGGCCCACATGTTCTCTCTTTTTTTTTTTTTTTGAGACGGAGGCTCACTGTGTCGCCCAGGCTGGAGTGCAGTGGCACGATCTCGGCTCACTGCAAGCTCCGCCTCCCGGGTTCACGCCATTCTCCCGCCTCAGCCTCCGAGTAGCTGGGACTACAGGCGCCCGCCACCTCGCCCGGCTAGTTTTTTGTATTTTTAGTAGAGACGGGGTTTCACCATGTTAGCCAGGATGGTCTCGATCTCCTGACCTCGTGATCCACCCGCCTCGGCCTCCCAAAGTGCTGGGATTACAGGCTTGAGCCACCGCGCCCGGCCCACATGTTCTCTCTTAAACTGAGCACACATGGCCATAAACATGAGAACAATAGACACACTGCAGAATACTAGTGGAGGAAGAGGGAGGAAAGCATGAGCTGAAAAACTACCCATTGGGTACTATGATCACTACCTGGATCTACTATACCCATGTAGCAATCCTACACATGCTATGTGTAGGATAGGCTATGTATCTAAAACAAAAGCTGACATTTAAAAAAATAATCAGGGAACAACTCTCTGTATATTAGAAAAAAGCATATACCTGTACATGTCTATCAATTAGCTCAAATGAGCATGACTACTTGAAGAGTACGATTTTGTAGAGCCATCTTAGCACAGTGCAGTCCTTCTGAAGTTATACCCCAAAATACGATAATACAGAGAAAACATGAGCAAATATATAAAAAAAAATTCTTTTTTTTATATGCAGTGTTAGAAAACTGCATTCAGCTCTTTTTGATGAATTTGCTGATTGGTTCATTGAAACAAATTCTCAGCTAATTCAAACAACTCATGCATTTTACTGTTATCATCCACAAAATTGATGTATTTGTCCAAATTGCTAGTTGCTGTGGTTTTCTTTAGCAGAGGATAAGTTCCGATGAACTCTACTAGATGGATGAAAGCAATGTAGTTAACTTTCTAATAACATCCACAAATGATCACCAAAAACAACACATGTGTATAGGATATCAAAAAGATCCTAAACCATCATCACAATTTGACTTTTTAAAACTTACACAACAATGCAAACAATTTGGTGGTAACTTCTAAAATTGTACTAGAACTAGGGCAACTTGCTCACACAGAAACAATGAGAAAAATTTGTTGCCAGAATGTTTCTGGTGTCTGTGGGTTTTAAAATAAGTCCCAGTTTTCCTCCTGATCTAGAACATCTCATTATCATCATCAAAAGGAATACTTGCTTCTGATGTCTTATACATTTACTATCTTTAACAGATAGCCAGGGGATTGCAGTCTTTGATGCTTACATTTATCTAATTTATTGTCCACAGGCTTTGAATTGCTTTTTTAATTTAAATTAATGGGCCATGTTTAAATCAAAGAAAGCTAAACTAATCAAGGCAGAATAGCCTAATCTGGTACTTTAAACTTTAAGATTTATTGCAGACATTGAAGATTTGAAATTGACTGCATTTATTGAATAAAGCCAGGAAGCGATTTTATTCTAATGGTTAGGCTAGATTAATCTGTAATGAAATCCAGTCTAAGATTAGAGGTGGGAGTTCAATTCAGTTAGACATTTGAGTACTGTGTGCCATATAGATGCTAGATACTGAGGATAGGGAGATGACTAGGAGCCATACTTTCATGGAGCCCACAGTCTACTAAGAAGGATGGAAAGGAAGAAATAATTATCACAAGGGATGCATCCTTCTTTCTTCTGTAAGTCTGAAGTCCACTCTTCTGAAGAGGATTTAACTTCCAAAGATATATACAGTTCAAAAAGCTTTTACTGAAGACCTATGATTACGTGTTGGAAACTGGTATTAGTGTTAGGGACTGAGAATACATAAATGAAGCCTTTGTTTCTGTCATTGAGATGAAGGAGACAAAAGAACCAAATGTTTACAATACAGTGGAAATAGATATATGAGCACAGTGAATAGAAACACAACTTGCTCTGGAGGAGTTAGAGATAACCAGATATTGCCAATTGATGCATTCAATAAATGTTTACAAAGCGCTCACTATGTATCAAGTCATAGGGGTAAAGGGATGAATAACTCATAGATCCTTCCCTGGAAGTCATAGATCCTTCCCTAGAGGAGCTCATGATTCAATGGAGCTGTGTATTGCAAAGTGCTAAAAATGTTTGCATCTGGTGGATTATTTTAACAAAAAATAAAAATTGAAATTCTCAGCCTTCTGAAAGATATAGCACTGGCTTAATGTAAAAACATAGAAAATCTTGAGGACTGAAATAATGAATGATGTAAGACTCAGAACTATCAGTTAGATGAAGGTTAATAAACAATTTTTTTACTGAACTATATTGTGTTTAAAACAACTTACAAGTTCAAGTTCAAAAATGACTCATGATGCAATTATGAGTTCTATAAATTAAATCATGATAAATTGCCTCAAATATTTTTCTTGGATTGAATTATAATCTATGATATTAGACTGTTTATACAATATCAAAATCACTGGTGGAAAATTGTAAGATTTGGTCAACTAGTTTTTATCTACTTTATGCTAAAAGATTTAAGTTTAACAATAATAATTTTCTAAAAATAACACTGTTCAGTGATGACAAAATTGTTGTCTCAGTGCATTTCTGTACAATTGTGAGTTGTTGAATTGGTTGGGTACAAAACTTCTTAAAGTTACATAGAGTGGTTGCTTTGCCTTTACAGACATATTCTTTTCAAGTTCCAAGATTCATAAATATTAAGATTGCATATGATTTCCTCACTAAAACATCTATGACTAGAAATTGTCACTTTTTTGGAATTTTTCATATGCATCGCCAGCAGTTGACTTTCTTGTGGGGGCTATTCTTCCTCACATAAGATTTTATTACTTAGAATTTTGTCAGATTGACTAGAGAACAATGATGCCACTTGCAGAGAAAAATGCTTTCCAGTCCACTGCTTCACTTACCATCCAAGTGAATACTAAAGGTTGCCAGGGGTATGGAAGGGAGACAAATCATTATATCATCAAATCCAAGGGTCACTTGAAAGTATTTTAAGCTTTGAATATGAAATCTACGAATGCTGTTTTGTACTACATAAATAATCTTACTCTTTTATTTTTAAAATACATACCTGACAATGTCTGTAATTCCATGCCAAGCAATACAGGGAACTTAGAAGTAATACCAATCCTTTGGGAGGCCTAGGCAGGTGGATCACCTGCGGTCAGGAGTTTGAAACCAGTCTGGCCAACATGGTGAAACCCTGTCTCTACTAAAAATACAAAAATTAGCTGGGTGTGGTGGTGTGCACCTGTAATCCCAGTTACTCGGGAGGCGGAGGCAGGAGAATCGCTTGAACCTAGGAGGTTGAGGTTGCAGTGAGCTGAGATTGTGCCATTGCACTCCAGCCTGGGTGACAGAGTCAGACTCCATCTCAAACAAAACAAAACAAACAAACAACAACAACAACAACAAAAACAGAAGTAACACCAGTCACCCCTGCCATCTTCCATGTTATTTGTCTAGTATTATAGTCTCATCTTCTTTTTGGTCACATCAACCGAAAATTATTCATTAATATGATTGTTTATGTCAGGGGTTAACAAATCTGTTCTATAAAACTTGAATAGTAAATACATTTGGCTGTGCAGGCCCTACAATCTCTGTCACAACTGTGTAACTCTGCTAATGTAGTGCAGAAGTGACCATAGACAATAAGTAAATTAATGAGAGTGACTGTGTTCCAATACAATTGTACTTACGAAAACAGGCTGTAAGCTGCATTTGACCTGTAGGCCATAGTTTGCCAAACCCTGGTTTATATATCAGAGATTTGTTCAGCTTTACCACAATCACCCTGCTTTTTAAAAATGTTTGCATTCCACTTCTTATACATTCAATTTTCTTCTTCCTGCAGGGGAGCTCCTGTTGGTATTTCAGAGAGGGCCTCTAAAGCGTAATCATCTTTTAATAGCTAGGATTTCCTGAAGCTCTTCAGTTTAGATATCCTATTCTAATTTGATTGGTAAGTATTTTAAGTTTTATATAAAAATTACAAGTTCTTTCTAATTCTGTGAAGAAAGTAGCTTGATGGAGATTTCATGTGGAACCAAAAAAGAGCTCACATATCCAAGACAATCCTAAGCAAAAAGAAAAAGCGGGAGGCATCACACTCCCTGACTATAAAGGCTACAGTAACCAAAACAGCAGGGTACTGGTATCAAAACAGATACACAAACCAATGGAACAGAACAGAGGCACCAGAAATAATGCCACACATTTACAACCATCTGATCTTTGACAAACCTGACAAAAACAAGAAATGGGGAAAGGATTCCCTATTTAATAAATGGTGCTGGGAAAACTGGCTAGCCACATGCAGAAAACTGGAACCCTTCCTTACACCTTACACAAAATTAACTTAAGATGGATTAAAGACTTAAATGTAAGATCTAAAACTATGAAAACCCTAGAAGAAAACCTAGGCAATACCACTCAGGACATAGGCATGGGCAAAGACTTCGTGGCTAAAATACCAAAAGCAACAGCAACAAAAGCCAAAATGGGATCTAATTAAACAAAAGAGCTTCTGCACAGCAAAAGAAGCTATCATTAGAGTGAACAAGCAACCTACAGAATGGGAGAAAATTTTTGCAATCTATCCATCTGACAAAGGGCTAATATCCAGAATCTACAAGGAACTTAAACAAATTTACAAGAAAAAAACAAACAACCCCATCAAAAAGTGGGCAAAGGATATGAACAGACACTTCTCAAAAGAAGACACATTTATGCAGCCAGCAAACATATAAAAAAAACCTCATCATCACAGGTCATTAGAGAAATGCAAACCAAAACTACAGTGAGATACCATCTCATGTCAGTTAGAATGACGATCTTTAAAAAGTCAGGAAACAACAGATGCTGGAGAGGATGTGGAGAAATACGAATGCTTTCACACTGTTGGTGGGAGTGTAAATTAGTTCAGCCATTGTGGAAGACAGTGTGGCGATTCCTCAAGGATCTAGAACCAAAAATACCATTTGACCCAGCAAACCCATTACTGGGTATATACCCAAAGGATTATAAATCATTCTACTAAAAGACACATGTACACATATGTTTATTGTGGCACTATTCACAATAGCAAAGACTTGGAACCAACCCAAAATGATAGACTGGATTAAGAAAATGTGGCACATATACACCATGGAATACTATACAGCCATAAAGAAGGATGAGTTCATGTCCTTTGCAGGGACATAGATGAAGCTGGAAACCATCATTCTCGGCAAACTAACACAGGAACAGAAAAACAAACACCACGTGTTCTCACTCACAAGTGGGAGTTGAACAATGAGAACACATGGACACAGGGAGGGGAACATCACACACCAAGGCCTGTTGGGGGGTGGGGGGCTGGGGGAGGGATAGCATTAGGAGAAATACCTAATGCAGATGACAGGTTGTTGGGTGCAGCAAAGCACCATGGCATGCGTATACCTTTGTAACAAACCTGCACATTCTGCAAATGTATTCTAGAACTTAAGGTATAATAAAAAAATTTATAAGTTCTCACTCTTCTATTCAAAAGGTCATACTCTAATAGAAAATTGTATCTAAACTAGTTTTAAAACTGTTTATTTATGATATAAATATGAACAAGGACAGGAAAGGAATGTGGGAAAATAAAAATAGTTGATTAGTTAGAATAGAAGGATTGTAGCTGATTCTTTTTTTCTACTTATATTTGTAGAATAAATAAATCTTTTAAAAGTTTTAGTTTCAACTGATTCAACTTTATTTTCCCTAGATAAAAAACATATTTATAGTTTTCAAGAAAATTGGTGTAATATCAATATCTAAACAGAATGACATTGATTTCTTTTTGTAAGAGCTCAGTTTCTCAAAGAATGCCTTAGGGAAATCTTTTGACAACTCTGTGTAGTTATGCCGTCTGAATGACACAACTGTGTTGAACACTGATTCCCAGAAGTATATACTGGTTTCTTCCCAAGAGGCCTGTGTGCCTACCTCATGCTGAAAATTGGTAGCTACTTGGCATAGGAGCTGTATTGCATAGTCAAAACTCAAGTTCCATAAGTATCATTTGCGCTAATGGTTGACTCTCAAACGTATGTTGATCTTAATGTCTTTGGCAATGAGTGCCTAGGGGAAAAAAAAAAACTTGTCAGTAGACTACCACTAGAATCACCTTAATTTTACACTCATGACCTTTGAATAAGGACTGTTATAATGTAATATTCTTATCAGTTATTTATCACTGCATAAAAACCTATCTCAAAACTTATTGGTTTAAATATGCACATATGTCTTATGTCTCAAGATTCTATGAGTTCCCTAAGATAATTTTCTGGACTGGGTTGGTTTAACTAAAGTCTGCTCTGCTCACTGATGTGTCTCTCTTCAGGCAGTGGGTTAGCTGGCACCTGGATGTTCTAGGATGGCCTCATTTCACATGTCTAGCACTTGTCAGACTTATTAAATGGGACACGTTGGTTATCTTCTGTAGTGGATGCTATGGTATGCAACCTAGATCCTCCTCTACGGGGCCAAGACAATTTTCCCAAAGTGTCTAGAAGTGTTGCCAGCTGACAAGTTACTACTGTGCCCTTGCCCCAATTATTGCCAAAAGTTGCTGCATAGCCCAAGATCATATTCCCTCACTGAGAGACACCCTCATTCAATTATCGGTTCGTGCAAAGAAAAAATGCCTAGACCCTTTGCCCAACTTGGCACAACATTGAATAACCATCTCAGTTCCAGAGCTTCCCAAGGAATCAGCTGAGACCTTCATCTCAACTGTGTTGCAGCCCAACTTTATCTTATGGCCAATCCTATATTTGTTACTGTCTCACAGTTGTTGCCAACAGTGCTCTCAAAAGCTTCCTGCTTGGAAGTCTCCATCCCAGAATCTGTTTTCTAGGGAATGTCACCTAAGACATCTTTGTGTGCTTTCTCATCCTCTAGCAGGCTTTCAGACTCATTCATCTCAGGGTTGTTACAGGGTTCCCAAGTGCTTAAAGAAATCATGTCTTTTGAAGACTGGTGTCAGAATCTGCCCAATTTCTCTTCTGTCACATTATTTCAATCTTACCAGTTGTTAAAATAAATTTGAAAGGGTTAAACAATCATTTAAAAAAATTATAGAGGTGGGAACTTTCTATATTGCCCAGGCTATTCTCAAACTCCTGGCCTCCAGCAATCCTCCCATCTCAACCTCCCAGAGTGTTGGGATCACAGGCACGAGCCACCACTCTTGGCTCTACATAATCTTTAAAAATTTTTTTAAAACAGGGTCTTGCTCTGTTGCCCAAGCTGGAGTGCAGTGGCATGATCATGGCTCACTACAGCCTCAACCACCTGGGCTCAAGAAATCCTACTGCCTCAGCCTCCTGAGTAGCTAACACCACAGATGCATGCCATTATGACTTTTTTTTTTAAATTTTTGGTAGCAATAGGGTGATATTGTTTGGACACTTGTCCCCACCCAAGCCTCATGTTGAATTGTAATCCCCAACACTGAAGGTGGGGCCTGGTGGGAGACGTTTGGATCATGGTGGCAGATCCCTCATGGCTTGGTGCCATCTTTGTGATGGGAAGTTTTCACAAGATCTGGTCATTTAAAAGTGTGTGGCACCTCCAGCCCCACTCTTTCTCTCACTTACTCCTGCTTTCACTATGTGAAGTTCCTGCTCCTACTTTGCCTTCTGCCATGAGTAAAAGCTCCCTGAGGCCTCCTCAGGAATTGAGTAGATGACAGCACCATGCTTCCTGTAAAACCTGTAGAACCATGAGCCAACTAAATCTCTTTTCTTTAGAAATTGCCTAGACTCAGGTATTTATTTATAGCAATGCAAGAAGGGCCTAATATATGATGTCTCTCTATGTTGCCCAGGTAGGTCTCAAACCCCTGGGCTCAAGTGATCCTTTTGCCTTGGCCTCTCAAAGTGATGGGATTACAGATGTGAACTACCACACCTGGCCTTAATTAATCTTAATAGTGGTGATGATGATGCTTTTTCGAAGGTTATTTTCTGCCAGGCATGATTCTAAGCACTATATTTATAATGACTTATTTATTATAACAGCCTTATATGGTAAATACTGTAGTTATCCTTTTTTACAGATGAAGAAACAGCGAAGTTTCGTCATATATTTCCCTCAAATAAGCTAAATGTACCACATGAAATCTATGAAATACCCCCAATTCCTAATGTGAAGATGGGTGATGCGGTTCTGTGACGTACAGAACAATCAATCAATTGGCTGACTTCATATTTGGGATTTAAATCATTGAACAATGCTGATGCTAGTGAGAAGTTGCATTAATTCGAGAATTTTATTAAGTGATTGAGACTTGGAAGTAAAGAGTGAGAGGCCTCACTTCTCCCAGTTTTTATTTGGACTCTACAAATGTTGTGGACTTCAGCGTGCTTGTGCTCATGAATCCCTACTATATTTTATTCACTGAGGGATTCCCATGCTGAAAGAATTTCAATTGAAGAATTTATCTGGTGTAGTCAAACTACCTGTTGTGCATCAGAGCAGACATTTTAAGCATCAAGCCAGCTTATATTTGAATAAAGATGGATCTACTTACTGATCCCATGCATTTATGCTGTCTGCCTTTTATTTTAAGGATTGTTTTTCCCCAACCTCCTTTGATAATCAGAAACTACTTTTTATGGCTACCCAAATATTATTGAGGCAGCATAGATTTAGCATAAAACTTTCCACAGCTAAGAACTGTCTCCTCATTCCTCTGACATAAAAATGCAGAAACTATTACTAAGGGAATGTGAGAGCAATGTGGCAACATTTTCACTCCACGGCATGATGGGATGGCAGTTTGGTCTGACTGGCTATGTGGGTATTCCCTTTCTCCCTCACTATTCAACATATGATTGACCAAGGGGCTGACCTTTCCACATGGTAAAGATTGCTATTTGGTTATGGAAATGCAAGTTGCTGTCCTCTCACGCTAGAATTTTTAAACAAGCTTCTAGAGGACGTAAAGGGCATGTTAAATGCCCTACAATTACAGCATATGTAATTTTCACCATTGAGAAATTGTAGGTAGCCTAGAGTTGTCTTTGTGGACTCTCAACCTGAAGCTCCAACACTTCACTGTCACTTATACTATAGTTAGAACACTAAAAACATAATTCATAATGTAAACATATGCACAGTTTGACCTTAATAAAATCAAAAAAGAAGTCATCTTCCAAAATGGGGCACTGTTCAGTCGTATTCTTTACAAACTGGTCTACAATGAGTTATCATAAAATTTTGGCTCAAAAGAGGAATCGTAGTCTACTTTCTCTAAACTGTAGTCATTGACTTAAAAAATCGTAACTATGTTCCAGGGACAGTTAGTAAAATTATTAATGGAAGGTGACTGAGCACCTATAAAGTTTGAAAGGTTCCCCAATGAATAGCAGCTAGCCAAATCAGAATATTAATTTTTATTGTATTTATGACTTATTAAGCATATTAAATAAACAGAGCTCAGTGTTAGGCTCCTGACCTCAGTATTATTATTGATATTACTTACAGAGTGAGATTTTCATTCAGGGAAATTATTTTGATTAATTTCTTTGTTGACTAAGAAAAGATTCTCATTTTCCACTTCTAGAGTTGTTACTTCATTTACTTCAGTTGGCAGTAGAAAAAGTGATTAAATTGTTGACCACTCATGTTCTCTTTTGTATTATATTCGAGTTTGTCTACTTCAAAAAGTAGAACAGGACCATAATCTTTTATTATTATTATTATTATTATACTTTAAGTTCTAGGGTACATGTGCATAATGTGCAGGTTTGTTACATATGTATACCTGTGCCATGTTGGTGTGCTGCACCCATTAACTCATCAGCACCCATCAACTCGTCATTTACATCAGGTATAACTCCCAATGCAATCCCTCCCCCCTCCCCCCTCCCCATGGTAGGTCCCGGTATGTGATGTTCCCTTTCCCGAGTCCAAGTGATCTCATTGTTCAGTTCCCACCTATGAGTGAGAACATGCGGTGTTTGGTTTTCTATTCTTGTGATAGTTTGCTGAGAATGGTGGTTTCCAGCTGCATCCATGTCCCTACAAAGGACACAAACTCATCCTTTTTTATGGCTGCATAGTATTCCATGGTATATATGTGCCACATTTTCTTACAGGGCCATCATCTTGATGACAGAATTTCTAGGATCCGTAGCTATTCATCTCCTCAGGTCATTGCTTATTGTGTCTGTCTGACTCAGGGAAAGTTCCACCTCACTAAATGTTGCCAAGCGACAAACTGATAGAACACCATTTTCATCGATAGAGCAATATGCTAAAAAGTCTTTCATCAAATGATTTGTTGTAACTCAGCCTAAGTGTACAGAACCCCCTGGGCTTCTATTTGTTTTTACCTTATGCAACTGTGTTGTCAAATAATAGTTAGATAAATTAATATCAGCTCTTAAAAATTGCCTCAAATAAGACAAAATAAAGATCTTACAGCAGGTTGTTTTATACTCTTAAGTCCTGTATTTCCACAGATGACATTCTGTTCCAAGAGACTTAAAATCAAACCATCAGGTAATTGTATCTACATACAAAGTTATTTTCTTCCATATTCAAATCCCTTTGAAATTGTCTTCCCTTTAGCACTTAGTTTCTAATTAAGTGTGTCTTTGGTACAAGCTTGAAATCATCCTTAAATTGCCACAGATGGTTCTGCCTTGTGCACATTTTTTCTTCAGTCTTTCCCCTGATGTAGCTAGGAGCTAGCTTTCTGCTTTGATTTGCCTTAGATTTTGAGAAGTTAGAAATGCAAATATCATTTTACTCTATAAATTGGACTAAATGGCTTTTCCTTCTCAGAATTCCTTGGAGGATCTTTGTTAAAATCAGTTCTTGTGGCTATTTCTAGTCATATGGCATGTGAATTATTTTCCTAAAATGTGTTTAAACTGATATGGTCTTTACAATCAACTGAAGGTATTTATCAAGATCATTAAAATAAATCCATATGTTATCCATTCATCTGCATAGATATTTCAGATGGATATGTTTTAGTCAACACTTTAAGCCATTTCCCTAACATTCCACCTTGCTATGCAACTGTAAACCTGAGTGCTCTACAAATAACCATATGGACACAAAAGGGATTTTCAAATGCCAGTGCTGATGTTTGTAACAAGTTTTCCCCAGTTTGTGTGCAAAATTGTATTTGTTTTATGTGGTGGGTAGCTAGTGGAATTTCCTTCCAAATGTCTGTAGTAAAAGAGCCACCTCTTGAGTTAAGCTGTGAATTTTTTAAAGAGGTAACTCTCATTAACCTTGATTATGGACCCACAAGATCCAGCCTAATACTGTGGACTGTGAGTACATTTCTGGTGAATTACAGACTGATTATCCATGAAAAGCACAGGCTGTGAGGAGACTGTTAATGAAGGATTAGCTTGTATGACTGATTAAATCATATTTAATAAGTTTTATGAAATCAAGTTTGATTGAAAAGATATACCAGGGTCACTTAAAAATGAACAACACTATATAAACCATAATTGGAGGTAAACATGAATGAAAACGGTCCAGAAAAAATGCAGCATCAGATTGTGAACAATTGAAAACTTGGACTTGCCATGCTTGGCATGTGCCTTCCTTCTGTCTCCTTTCTCATGATATGGAGAATTAAGTTAAAGAGGGGAAACTGCATGGAAGGTGATGTTGTTCTTATCATTCTTGTTCATTTTGTGGTTATTATTCTTGCCCACTTCTGGTTTATCTTGCTCCTTGTAAACACCTGCATAGCATTTTATGTTTTAGAAATTAAAGTTGGACTTTGGGAATTATAGTTGGGAAATTATTTTCATCTTTCTTAACTTATTTGATCTTCATCAGAACCATATGATTTTGATAGTTGTAGTAGTAGTAGTAGTAGCAGTAGCACTAATAGTAGCAGTAATGATATAATCTTTATAAAGCACATTCTATGTGCCAAACACTGTTTTAAGCACTTTACATATTTTAAGTCAATCATCATATCAGCCTTAAGAGTTAGGTTCTATTTGTATTACTATTTTTAAAGATCATAAAGTCAAGTGATGGAATGCTCAAACATCATGCCTAAGGGCATAGGACTGGTGATTGGAGAGTCAGAATTCAAATCTAGGCAGTTTGATTCTTAACCACTTAATCACTTGGCCAAAATTGTTTATTTGTTCATATACTCAGGAATTATTTGCCAAGTACATACTGTATGCCAGACATTCCTCAAGGCTTTGGAGATACAGCAATGAACACACCATGTTGTTCTCCTCTTACAAGGTGCTTTCCTTCTTGAAGGGAGAGACAAAATAAACAAAAAGGGGAATTTCAGTTAGTAATACATTATACAAGAAAAATAGGCCAGGCATGGTGGTTCATACCTATAATACCAACATTTTGGGAGGCTGAGATGGGAGGATTGCTTGGGCTTAGGGGTTTGAGACCCACTTGGGCAACATAGCAAGACCTTGTGGCTACAAAAAAAAAAAAAAAAGAGGGCATGGTAGCATGTGCCTGCAGTCTCAGCTACTCAGGAGGCTGAGGCAGGAGGATAGCTTCAAAGCCCAGGAGTTTGAGTATGCTGTGGAAAATGATCACGCCATCGCACTTCAGCCTGGGCAACAGAACGAGATCCTGTCTCAACATGAAAACACAAAACAAAATAAAGAAGGTTGTGTGAAATAGTGATGAGGGTGGAGCTACTTACTTATTTTTTTCCCAGGTTTATTGAGGTATAACTCACAATTAAAAATTGCATATATTTATATTTGAGGTGTGCAAACTGATGATTTCATGTACACATACATTGTGAAATAATCACCAAAAATAAGCTAATTAATATATTTCTCACCTCACATAGTTGCCATTTGCTTGTGTGTGTATGGTGACAACACTTATGACCTAACCTTTTATCAAATGTCAATTATACAACACATTATTAACTAGCATCTTATTGTTGTACATTCGATCTCCAGAACTTATCCACTTATTCATCCTGTGTAACTGACACTTTGTTCCCCTTGACCAACATACCCTGTTTCCCTTTCTCACTGGCCCCAACACTATTTACAATAGCCAACATGTGGAAACAACCTAAATGTCCATTATTTTTTAATTATAATTTATGTTCTAGGGTACATGTGCATGACGTGCAGGTTTGTTACATATGTATACATGTGCCATGTTAGTGTGCTGCACCCATTAACTCGTCATTTACATTAGGTATATCTCCTAATGCTATCCCTCCCCCTCTACCTTCACCCCACAACAGGCCCCGGTGTGTGATGTTCCCCTTCCTGTGTCCAAGTGTTCTCATTGTTCAATTCACACCTATGAGTGAGAACATGCGGTGTTTGGTTTTCTGTTCTTGTGATAGTTTGCTGAGAATGATGGTTTCCAGCTGCATCCATGTCCCTACAAAGGACATGAACTCATCCTTTTTTATGGCTGCATAGTATTCCATGGTGTATATGTGCCACATTTTCTTAATCCAGTCTGTTATTGATGGATATTTGGGATGATTCCAAGTTTTTGCTATTGTGAATAGTGCCACAATAAACATATGTGTGCATGTGTCATTATAGCAGCATGATTTATAATCCTTTGGGTATATAACCAGTAAAGGGATGGCTGAGTCAAATGGTATTTCTAGTTCCAGATCCTTGAGGAATCGCCACACTATCTTCCACAGTGGTTGAACTAGTTTACAGTCCCACCAACAGTGTAAAAGCATTCCTATTTCTCCACATCCTCTTTAGCACCTGTTATTTCCTGACTTTTTAATGATCGCCATTCTAACTGATGTGAGATGGTATCTCATTGTGGTTTTGATTTGCATTTCTCTGATGGCTAGTGATGATGAGCATTTTTTCATGTGTCTGTTGGCTGCATAAATGTCTTCTTTTGAGAAGTGTCTGTTCATATCATTTGCCTACTTTTTGATGGGGTTTGTTTGGTTTTTTTCTTGTAAATTTGTTGGAGTTCTTTGTAGGTGCTGGATATTAGCCCTTTGTCAGATGAGTAGATTGCAAAATTTTTCTCCCATTCTGTAGGTTGCATGTTCACTTTGATGGTAGCTTATTTTATGGTGCAGAAGCTCTTTAGTTTAATTAGATCCCATTTGTCAATTTTGGCTTTTGTTGCCATTGCTTTTGGTGTTTTAGACATGAAGTCCTCGCCCATGCCTATGTCCTGAATGGTATTGCCTAGGTTTTCTTCTAGGATTTTTATGGTTTTAGGTCTAACATTTAAGTCTCTAATCCATCTTGAATTAATTTTTGTATCAGGTGTAAGGAAGGGATCCACTTTCAGCTTTCTACTTATGGCTAGCCAGTTTATCCAGAACCATTTATTAAATAGGGAATCCTTTCCCCATTTCTTGTTTTTCTCAGGTTTGTCCAAGATCAGATGGTTGTAGATGTGTGGTATTATTTCTGAAGGCTCTGTTCTGTTCCATTGGTCTATATCTCTGTTTTGGTACCAGAACCATGCTGTTTTGGTTACTGTAGCATTGTAGTATAGTTTAAAGTCATGTAGCATGATGCCTCCAGCTTTGTTCTTTTGGCTTAGGATTGTCTTCGCAAGGTGGGCTCTTTTTTGGTTCCATATGAACTTTAAATTAGTTTTTTCCAATTCTGTGAAGAAAGTCATTGGTAGCTTAATGGGGATGGCATTGAATCTATAAATTACTTTGGGCAGTATGGCCATTTTCACAATATTGATTCTTGCTATCCATGAGCGTGGAATATTCTTCCATTTGTTTGTGTCCTCTTTTATTTCATTAAGCAGTAGTTTGTAGTTCTCCTTGAAGAGGTCCTTCACATCCCTTATAAGTTGGATTCCTAGGTATTTTATTCTCTTTGAAGCTGTTGTGAATGGGAATTCACTCATGATTTGGCTCTCTGTTTGTCTGTTACTGGTGTATAAGAATGCTTGTGATTTTTGTACATTGATTTTGTATCCTGAGACTTGCTGAAGCTGCTTATCAGCTTAAGGAGATTTTGGGCTGAGGTAATGGGGTTTTCTAAATATACAATCATGTCATCTGCAAACAGGGACAATTTGACTTCATATTTTCCTAACTGAATACCCTTTATTTCTTTCTCTTGTCTTATTGCCCTACCCAGAACTTCCAACACTATGTTGAATAGGAGTGGTGAGAGAGGGCATCCCTGTCTTGTGCCAGTTTTCAAGGGGAATACTTCCAGGTTTTGCCCATTCATTATGATATTGGCTGTGGGTTTGTCATAAATAGCTCTTATTATTTTGAGATATGTTCCATCAACACCAAATTTATTGAGAGTTTTTATCACGGAGAGCTGTTGAATTTTGTCAAAGACCTTTTCTGCATCTATTGAGATAATCATGTGGTTTTTGTCTTTGGTTCTGTTAATATGCTGGATTATGTTTATTGATTTGCATATGTTGAACCAGCCTTGCATCCCAGGGATGAAGCCCATTTGATCATGGTGGTTAAGTTTTTTGATGTGCTACTGGACTTGGTTTACCAGTATTTTATTGAGGATTTTTGCATCAATGTTCATCAGGGACATTGGTCTAAAATTCTCTTTTTTTGTTGTGTCTCTGCCAGGCTTTGGTATCAGAATGATGTTGGCCTCATAAAATTAGTTAGGGAGGATTCCCTCTTTTTCTATTGATTGGAATTATTTCAGAAGGAATGATACCAGCTCCTCCTGGTACTTCTGGTAGAATTCAGCTATGAATCTGTCTGGTCCTGGACTTTTTTTGGTTGATAAGCTATTAATTATTGCCTCAATTTCAGAGCCTGTTATTGGTCTATTCAGAGATTCAACTTCTTCCTAGTTTAGTCTTGGGCGAGTGTTTTTGTCTAGGAATTTATCCATTTCTTCTAGGTTTTCTAGTTTATTTGCGTAGAGGTGTTTATAGTATTCCCTGATGGTAGTTTGTACTTCTGTGGGATCCATGGTGATATCCCCTTTATCATTTTTTTATTGTGTCTATTTGATTATTTTCTCTTTTCTTCTTTATTATTCTTGCTAGCAGTCTATCAATTTTGTTGATCTTTTAAAAAAAAAACAGCTCCTGGATTCATTGATTTTTTGAAGGTTTTTTTTTTGTGTGTCTCTGTCTCCTTCAGTTCTGCTCTGATCTTCGTTATTTCTTGCCTTCTGCTAGCTTTTGAATTTGTTTGCTCTTGCTTCTCTAGTTCTTTTAATTGTGATGTTAGGTTGTCAATTTTAGATCTTTCCTGCTTTCTCTTGTGGGCATTTAGTGCTATAAATTTCCCTCTACACTCTGCTTTAAATGTGTCCCGGAGATTCTGGTATGTTGTGTCTTTGTTCTCATTGGTTTCAAAGAACATCTTTATTTCTGCCTTCATTTTGTTATGTACCCAGTAGTCATTCAGGAGCAGGTTGTTAAGTTTCCATGTAGTTGAGTGGTTTTGATTGAGTTTCTCAATCCTGAGTTTGATTGCACTGTGGTCTGAGAGACAGTTTGTTATAATTTCTGTTCTCTTACATTTGCTGAGGAGTGCTTTACTTCCAACTATGTGGTCAATTTTGGAATAAGTGCAATGTGGTGCTGAGAAAAATGTATAGTCTGTTGATTTGGGGTGGAGAGTTCTGTAGATGTCTATTAGGTCTGCTTGGTGCAGAGTTGAGTTCAATTCCTGGATATCCTTGTTAACTTTCTGTCTCGTTGATCTGTCTAATGTTAACAGTGCGGTGTTAAAGTCTCCCATTATTATTGTATTGGAGTCTAAGTCTCTTTGTGGGTCTTTAAGGACTTCCTTTATGAATCTGGGTGCTCCTGTATTGGGTACATATATATTTAGGATAGTTAGCTCTTCCTGTTGAATTGATCCCTTTACCATTATGTAATGGCCTTCTTTATCTCTTTTGATCTTTGTTTGTTTAAAGTCTGTTTTATCAGAGACTACAGTTGCAACCCCTGCCTTTTTTTGTTTTCCATTTGCTTGGTAGATCTTCCTCCATCCCTTTATTTTGAACCTATGTGTGTCTCTGCACGTGAGATGGGTCTCCTGAATACAGCACACTGATGGCTCTTGACTCTTTATGCAATTCGCCAGTCTGTGTCTTTTAATTGGAGCATTTAGCCCATTTACATTTAAGATTAATATTGTTATGTGTGAACTTGATCCTGTCATTATGATGTTAGCTGGTTATTTTGCTCGTTAGTTGATGCAGTTTCTTCTTAATATCGATTGTCTTTACATTTTGGCATGTTTTTGCAGTGGCTGGTACCGGTTGTTCCTTTCCATATTTAGTGTTTCCTTCAGGAGCTCTTGTAGGGCAGGCCTGGTGGTGACAAAATCTCTAAGCATTTGCTTGTCTGTAAAGGATTTTATTTCTCCTTCACTTATGAAACTTAGTTTGGCTGGATATGAAATTCTGGGTTGAAAATTCTTTTCTTCAAGGATGTTGAATATTGGCCCCCACAATCTTCTGGCTTATAGAGTTTCTGCCGTGAGATCCGCTGTTAGTCTGATGGGCTCCCTTTGTGGGTAATCCGACCTTTGTCTCTGGCTTCCCTTAACATTTTTCTTTCATTTCAACTTTGGTGAATCTGACAATTATGTGTCTTGGAGTTGCTGTTCTCGAGGAGTACCTTTGTGGCATTCTCTGTGTTTCCTGAATTTGAATGTTGGCCTGCCTTGCTAGGTTGGGGAAGTTCTCCTGGATAATATCCTGCAGAGTGTTTTCCAACTTGGTTCCATTCTTCCCATCACTTTCAGGTATACCAATCAGATGCACATTTTGTCTTTTCACATAATCCCATATTTCTTGGAAGCTTTGTTCATTTCTTTTTACTCTTTTTTCTCTAAATTTCTCTTCTTGCTTCATTTCATTCATTTGATCTTCAATTGCTGATACCGTTTCTTCCAGTTGATTGAGTCAGTTACTGAAACTTGTGCATTTGTCACATAGTTGTCGTGTCATGATTTTCATATCTATCAGGTATTTATGGACTTCTCTACATTGGTTTTTCTAGTTAGCCATTTGTCAAATCTTTTTTCAAGGTTTTTAGTTTCTTTGCACTGAGTTCCTAGTTTCTGCTTTAGCTCAGAGAAGTTTGATTGTCTGAAGTCTTCTTCTCTGACATCATCAAAGTCATTCTCCGTTCAGCTTTGTTCCGTTGCTGGCAAGGAGCTGCGTTCCTTTGGAGGGGGAGAGGCGCTCTGATTTTTAGAATTTCCAGCTTTTCTGCACTGCTTTTTCCCCATCTTTGTGGTTTTATCTACCTTTGTTCTTTGATGATGGTGACGTACAGATGGGGTTTTGGTGTGGATGTCCATTCTGTATGTTATTTTTCCTTCTAACATTCAGGACCCTGAGCTGCAGGTCTATTGGAGTTTGTTCGAGGTCCACTCCAGACCCAGTTTGCCTGGGTATCAGCAGCAGAGGCTGCAGAAGAGTGAATATTGCTGAACAGCAAATGTTGCTGTCTGATCATTCCTCTGGAAGCTTCATCTCAGAGGCGTACCCGGCCATGTGAGGTATGAGGTGTCAGTCTGCCCCTAGTGGGAGATGTCTCCCATTTAGGCTACTCGGGGGTCAGGGACCCACTTGAGCAGACAATCTGTCCATTCTCAGATCTCAAACTCCATGCTGGGAGAACCACTGCTCTCTTTAAAGCTGTCAGACAGGGATGTTTACATCTACAGAGGTTTCTGCTGCCTTTTGTTTGACTATGCCTTGTCCCCAGAGGTGGAGTCTACAGAGGCAGGCAGGCCTCCTTGAGCAGTGGTGGGCTCCACCCAGTTCGAGCTTTCTGGTACTTGGTTTACCTACTTAAGCCTCAGCAATGGTGGGCACCCCTCCCCCAGCCTTGCTGCCGCCTTGCAGTTAGATCTCAGACTGCTGTGCTAGCAATGAGGCAGGCTCCATGGTCATGGGACCCTCCAGGCCAGGCATGGGATATAATCTCCTGGTATGCTGTTTGCTAAGACCTTTGGCAAAGCACAGTATTAGGGTGGGAGTGACCTGATTTTCCAAATGTTGTGTGTCACGGTTTCCTTTGGCAAGGAAAGGGAATTGCCTTCCCCCTTGCACTTCCTGGGTGAGGCAATGCCTCGCCCTGCCTTGCCTCTCACTCGTTGGGCTGCACCCACTGTCCTGCACCCACTATCCGACATGCCCCAGTGAGATGAACCTGGTACCTCAGTTGGAAATGCAGAAATCACCCATCTTCTATGTCGCTCATGCTGGGAGCTGGAGGCTGGAGCTGCTCCTATTTGGCCATCCTGGCGCCACCCTAAATGTCTATTGTGTTAGTGTGTTTTCACACTGCTATAAAAAACTACTTGAAACTTGGTATTTTATGGAGAAAAGATGTTTAATTGACCCACAGTTGTGCAGGCTTAACAGGAAGCACGACTGGGAGGCCTCAAGAAACTTACAATCATGGCAGAAGGTGAAGGGGGAGGCAAGCATGTTTTACCATGGTGGAGCAGGAGAGAGAGAGAGAAAGGGAGAAGTGCCACACACTTTCAGACAGCCAGATGCAATGAGAACTCACTCACTATCATGCAAACAGCAAGGGGGACATCTGTCCCCATGATCCAGCCACCTCCCACCACATCCCTACCCCAACACTGAGACACACACACATGCGTGCACACACACACACAGAGGCATACTATTTAGCCTTATAAAAGAATGAAATGTTGCCATTTTCAACAATATGAACATGAACTTGTAGGCCATTATGCTAAGTGAAATAAGCCAACCACAGAACAGCAAATCACGTGATCTCACTTATAAAGGGTGGAGCTGCTTTTGGCTATAATCTAGGAAGGCCATTCTGAAGAGAAGACAATTGGAGGAGGCTGAAACATGTATAAGAGGAATGAAACAGCCATGTAGACAGAGTTCATCGTAAAGTAAGAATAGCATTAGTTCAAAGGTGTAATGACTAAAATCATAGCAGAAAAGAGAAGAAAAGAGTGTGTCTAGAATGTAGAGAATGATGGGGAGAGTGCAGAACATGAGTTCAGAGGTCCCAAAGGGGCTTGGTTCCATAGAAGGATTTTGGATTTTGCTCCAAGCAAAGTGAAAACTCATGGAATGCTTTTGAGCAAGAAAGCGTTATAGTCGGATTTAAATTTAAAATGACAATTTCTGGCTGTTCTGTAAAGGGAGAACTTTGCACAGTTAAAAGTGGAAGCAGAAAGACCCATTAGTAAGAAGTGAATGGATTCGGGGCATACTTTGGACTCACAGACAGTAAGGAGAGAATCTGGATGATAATTCATGTTGTCTACTCCTCAAAAACTAGTTTCAATTTTAACGCCAAAAAAATTAATATTGTAATTGCTGAGTGTGGGTAAGGAAGGAAAGAAATGTGCAGGAGACAGAGAGGAGAGACAGAGAGACAGAGGTGGTGCCAGAGAGAAAAGAAGGAAGAGTAAAGAAAGGGAAGGTGAGGGAAAGGAGGAGAAGGGAAGGGAAGAAAAGAAAGGAAAGAGAACGTTTAGAGTATAAATCTCTGAGGATTACCTTTCAAGTGCATTGCCACAGTTGAGAGCTTTAAGCAGTAGAAAGTCTCTGGAACTGGGGAAGCAAATATTCAGTGTTTCAGAATACTAGGAGATCAATTTAGCCAAGAAATTCTTCTCAAGATAGACTAAGGGCCAGATAGACTCTAGGTGGCTTCTAAAGTGAGAGACAGAATATCATTGTTTATGCTTATAAAAGTGGCCTCCCTTTTATGCTTACAACTGACATCCTCCCCTAAATTGATAAGCATTACAGAATTTAGTCAACTGAACCTATTTTTTCTTTTGCTTCTTCAATAGGAGTTATTTAGCAGAGTCTTGCCCCTTTCCTTTAAAAAGGGATGTGTTTAAGCAAAGCATATGTCTCTTTTGCATCTTAGTCAGTCTAGTGTGGTGTAAAAGCCTGATAAATGTTCAGTCACTCTAATGACCTAAGACTTCTTCCTGAATGTCTTTAGGCTTGTCTCTTGGGTGTAAAACCTACATTGTTCTGGGAAGTAGTCACAGTAATGGTTTGGTCAATTAGTATAAGTATTAGCTGTGACTAGATCCCAATGACGAAACTGTGTTTTTAAGCATTCTGAATGTAAAGCACAATATATCTAAAACCTCTTTGTAGATTAAATCAAGTTATAGCCAATATTTCATCAAGCTCCATTTAACAAAGCGTGCCAAGAATCTTAGGATCACTCTCAACTTTCTTTCTCCTTCACATCCCTTCTCCTGTTAAAACCTGCTCTAAAGAAAATATTTGACAGTCATTTGCAAAAGTATAAATGTCTAATAAGTCTTCAGATACTTATTTACTCCTTCAAATACATTCTCATTTCAACAGGAAAATAAGAAGTCTTGAAGGAAAAGAATGACACTCCAGTTACAAAATTTGCCCATCAACGAAAGGGGCAGAAGAAATAAATCAAGTATTTACTGTATTAATCAAGATTCTGCAGAAAAACAGAACCAAAAGAATATTGATTTATTATTTATTTGCTCGTTTATTATAAACACTTGGCTCACGCAATTATGGAGGCTGATACGTCTAAATCTACAATGTGGTCTTGCAGACTAGAGATCCAGGAGAGATGGTGGTGATGAAGTTCCAGTCTAAAGGTAGTCTGCTTGAGAATTCACTCTTGCTTGGGGAGGCCATTCTTTCTGTTCTATTCGGGCCTCCATTTTATTAGATGATGCCCACTTGCATTATACAGGGCAATCTGCTTTCCCCAAAGCTCACTGGTTTTAACATTAATCTCATCCACAAACATCCTCCAAGGTGACACATAAAATTAACCATCACATCTATCTTTGATAAGAACTATTGAAAATATGGTTCTATTTGCTTACTTCTCCCATGGGTTGTGTTCCTCATTATATTTGATTGTCTTTTGTTTGGAATTCTGTTCAAAACCAAAACGATACATATTTGAAATGTTATGTTCAAAACAAAAAACGTACATATTTGATGTGTTATGATCTCTTCTATCTGTGTATAGATATAGTAAAGAACATATCGGGGATAAATGACCATGTTCAAATTCACAAATGTATGTATTAAGCCCTTATGATATGATAAGGATTGCAGGTGAAAACAAAAATAGGTAGATAGTGTTTAGGAAAATCTTCATGAGGGGTGGGATTTACAAAAAAGCTTAAAGAAGAGGTGAGATTTTTTGCAAGTAAAAATGGGAGAGAGAAAGTGGTGTTTATTTAGAAATATAAAATCTTCTACAAAGAGTATTGATTATATGTATTCATATGACCCTATAATATTAATTGTAATATTTTATTTCCTAAGTGCTTTTATTTCTCCTCTGTTTTCTGCAATGAGTAATTCAAGACATTATGAAATAAATATGAGTGTTGGTCTCATCCTTCTGAAAGTAAAGAAGTGAGGTGGGCAAGGCTACTATCCAGTGTATGTACAATCTAATGGAAAGATCTCTTTCCTCAAAGACCTTTGTTCTCTAATTTCACAATGAGATCCACATAAATAGCTTTTGCACACCTCAATAGAGGGTAATTCTATCTGCCATTCATACTAAAGTGAGAATAATTTTGATCAGGTAGTTGAATAATTTCTTTGTATACTCACATAACCTCAGGTAATCAGAAGGAGACTTAAAAGTCACCTCAGCCAAGCAACTCCTGATGCTTTTGTCCCCACCAAGTGATTGCCTATCTTACTGAACGCAACTAAGGTTCTCTCTGAGGCATCCCATCCCATCATTCGTCAGCTTGGATGAAATCATTATTTTTGTAGCACCTATCCATTAGTCTAATATCTATACCTCTATGTCAGGATTCTTAGTCACAGATAATAAAATCCACCATAGGTAGCTTAAATAGCTTAAATAGAAAGGGATTTATTACAGCTTGTTAGATAACTTACAGAATGTTTGACAGTGTGGGAGATCAAAGATTGGGTAATACACAGCCAGTAACAAGAAATGCCCAACCAAACTGTAGGGCTACTTTAGCAGAAATTCCACTAACACGACTGCCCACTACTCAACATCTGTGATTTTAGACAACAAAAAGTAGAATCTCTGCCACATTTTCCCTTGAAGATTCTAACTCCTTTATTCACAGTCACCACTTCTCTCTCAAATTTAATGGGCAAGTTTATCTGTTTGGTGAAGTCTAAATCACATACAGAAGCTTAGATGCAAGGGAATCTGGACAATGCAGTCTGTGATTGCAAGACTCTTAGTAGTGAAAAGTACAGTAGAAGAGGATTGGGAAGGGTATGGAATGAGCCAATCTGCAATATTTGTCATATTTCCTTTCTGAGGTTTCTTGAAATTAAACAGCTTCAATTCCTTCAAATGTTGGAGGCTGTTGAGATTTAAGTCGGTTCACCAGCCTGGTACTTCTCCTCTGAGAACACCACTATTTGAATATTTCCTTCAAAATGTCATACCAAGAGCATGATAAATTTTTCAGATATATTTTGATCTGTGAAAAATGGAGCAGTCCTACTACCCCTTCAAGACACTGAACATCTATTGATATAGCCTCAAAATGCTGTTGACTTATTGTGTAGGACAGCAAACTCTTTGCACATGTCTCACTGTTTACTGTGTTTTTTGTTTTGAGAAGGAGTTTTGCTCTTGTTGCCCAGGCTGGAGTGCAATGGTGCGATCTTGGCTCACCACAACCTCTGCCTTCCGGGTTCAAGTGATTCTCCTGCCTCAGCCTACTGAGTAGCTAGGATTATAGGCCCGTGCCACCATGCCTGGCTAATTTTTGTATTTTTAGTAGAGACGGGGTTTCACCATGTTGGTCAGGCTGATCTTGAACTCCTGACCTCATGATCTACCCACGTCAGTCCCCCAAAGTGCTAGGATTACAGGCATGAGCCACTGCGCCTGGTCGTCTCACTGTTTTTAAGATAAGTCATCCCAAAACTGTGCTACTATACTTGTAGGGCTGGTTTTATACACAAGGGTAAACTGTTGAAATGTATCACTATTAAATTTCATCTTGTTAAAAATCAGAATTCAAAACCTGATATTAAGAAGCTAAAGATATGGGCAAAATATATTTTCCAATATAACTCATTAACTCTCCTGGTTTTGTATCTACTAATGGCTTGATAAGTGTTTCAACTATGTTCTCACTCAATTAATTAATATGATTAATATGACAAGGTAGAAGATAGAGACCTATCAGAGATGAGTTAACACTGATATATTAATTAGAATACATTCTGTTTAGCCGTACACACACACACACACACAAACACACACACAGAGTTGTTGTCTGGTCCCAACTTATTCATCTTATACATAGTATACTAGGAAAGACTTTGAGTGTTAGTCCATTTTTTTGTGTGGCTATAAAGAAACACCCGAGGCTGGGTAATTTATAAAGAAAAGAGGTTTAACTGGCTCACAGTTCTGCAAGTTGTCAATAAGCATGACACTAGTATCTGCTTAGCTTCTGGTGAGGCCCAGGAAGCTTTCAATCATGGCAGAAGGCAAAGGAGGATCCAACAAATCACATGGCAAGAAAGGGAACAAAAGAGATCGGGAATGTGGCACATTCTTAAACAACCAGATCTCACATGAACTCAGAACAAAAACTCACTCATTATCACAAAGGTAACACCAAGCCATTCATGAGGAATCTGCCCACCATGACCCAAACACCTCCCACTAGACCCGCCTCCAACTTTGGAGGTCACATTTCACTACGATATTTGGATGGGACAGAACATCTAAACCACATCGCGTTGTAAAATGCCACATAAAAATCCAGTTCCATCATTTTTCACAGAATACCCTTTATCTACCAGATTGATGAATTTCAACATAATTCATCTCATCATCCTACCCACATAATGGATCTGACTCCTGATTTTCATATGTCTCACAAAAGGCCGTTTCTCCTTTAGGTCATTCAGGAATGTTAAACCGTCTTTGAGACCTTTAATTTCCTCTCACCATGATTAATTAATCACTAAGCTGGTTGTTTTTCTTCCATTATAATGCTCTGGTGTCTCCATTTTGTACTTTCACCACCTTAATCTGGGCCTGTATCACTTCAGACATGGGCTGCTGCAAAAATTTAGCTGATTTCCCTCATTGTTTTATTTGGTGACATGATGAAAAATAACTTCCTTTTGTTCTTGTGATTCCCATCTAAAATGCAATCACCCATCTCCTCTGTACACATTTATTAGATATTCTTGAGGGCTATTTCTTTCAACCTGTTTGTAAGCAACTTGAAAGCAAATATTATGGTATCAGCTCCCACAATTATTGTTCACAGAAATATTATTTAATAGCAGTTAACTAGAGCTTGAACCCGTTGAATCAATTCACTTATTAAATGTAGGTATGGAATATTTTTGCAGCACTTAGGTGAAGATGAATATATGCAACTGTTTGGAACCAAGAGCACCAATACCACATTGAATTCATTTGGGTGGTCTTGTGGTAAAGCTTTAAGAATTTGTCATTTGACAATCCTCCAAATGTATAAGCTGCTACTCCAGGCAGAGGTCGATTGGCAGATAAAATGCCCCAAGTTCAATGTTTCACTTGCAGTGTTTGGCTGAATCACATTTGGCAGTAAAATCTATTCAGAGACCTCAGAGACTCATTAAAACCAGATAACATTGAAACATAGCAAAATGGTTTCTATTTGGACCATAGTGCCAACTTAATAGATGTGTGAAAAATAAAAGAATTAAGTAGCTTCTTGTAAGAACATACATCTAACTAGGCAAGTCCTAAAATTAGTCAATATGTGTATATGTATTAGGTCGATGGTAGTTGACCTACACAAGTGATAAGAGAGAGATGCCTGAGAGTACACTATATATGTGCTAGAATATTGAAAATAAATTACCTAGCATTAAAGTTAAGGTATTAGTACATAAATATGCTTCATTTGTATGACACAAAAAAGAATATTTACTCTATGGGAGAACCACTTACTAATGGGGGCATAGCTCAGTGGTTCCCAATCCTGTGTATGATACACATTTATCTCAACTCTTAAAACAATTAAAAAGTTTTTCTAATCACTAGAACAATTCATTGTCATTATAGCGCATTTGGAAGATACAGAAGTACAAAAGAAAAAGTATCATTCACCCGGAATCCTGCCACTCAGATTTTACTCCTATTACCATTTGGTAAAACTATATAGAACTTTAATATATTCTTATATATAGGTATCTTAATGTGCATATTGTCAAAAGAAATGTTTTCTACTAAAATAAAATTGTTCTTCATTTTCTTATTATTGATGCTTTCAAATGAACATCCATATGTTAATTCTTACCAACTTTAATCTTTTGTTGATTTTTATCAGTGCTCTAACAGAGAAAATCAGGAATGTATGTATTGTCAAGATAACTAACTGATGCTTGTTTTAGAGGTTGTGCTAGCTATTCTGAAGCTGCTTTCTAAAATGCCTCACTGAAGGCATAATAACCTCCAGGGAAATGTGAAGCACTTTGGTAACTGTCAACAAGTGTCAAATAGATCCCTTGCAGGGAAGGCTGAGTATCTTACTTCTTGGGAACCTCTCTGGTAAGGAATGTTGAACATTGTGAATACTGCTTGCCTGGTAATCAGGACATCAGAGCTCTAATTCTGACTCTGCCACTGAATTGCCACTAATCTTATTTTCTGATCTATATATGGAATGGGGGTGGCAGGAAAGTGAAAATATTTTCAATTATCTGAAAATTTACTGAGTATCTATTCTGATTTAGACAGAAGACATAGGTAATCAATGTATTATATATTGCATGTGAAATGATTGAACAGCATCTTCACCTCAGAAAGGTTAAGCAGTTATAGCTATCGCATTAAATTAATTGGAAATGTGGGAAAAGGTAGAGGAAAAACAAATTGTGTCAACTCTCCTAAAATGCTTTCCAGAAAAAAAAAGAAAAAAGCACGATAAGGAGGTCTCCTTGACAAGTATAAATATTTGAAAACAGTCATTAAATAATACTGTCATTGATTTGTTGAGATTGGAGTCTTGACTCCCTGTTGGCTCCTTCCTATCATAACATTCAGTTTTCTTTGCCCAGGTATTATTCATTCTAATCATGAAGCAGTGGAGTGACATAGGTACATCGTAAATACCAGAGGAAGTCTCAAGCCAGGTTCGTTATACTAAAGTCTTGAAATATATGATTATGTGCCTTACTTATATTCTTATTAAAGTTGTTAGGGTTAATCTTTCCTGAATACATGGACTATTAGTTTCTTTTAAAATGGATCAGGGGAACAATTGTATATGTGTATTAGTAAGGTTTACTAATGAGATAATCTGTTTTCATTTTTTGGCTCAATTTTAGTGATTCAAGGCTGGAGAATCACATTAGCTATGTGGCTCTTCAAGACCTACAGCTGACAGAGCAGATTATGAATGATACAAAAGAGTGGAGCTCTGACAAGGCCTCACAGTGATAAAGTACTAGGGGCAGAGACAGGCAAAAACCTATGAATCTCAAATTTCTACCATGGAACTCTCGAAGTTTTCAACACTAATCATAGCCACACTTTAGAAATCAAATAAAGAAGCTCCACTTTACCAGTCACTGGTTTCTTTCCTCTGCATTGTTCTTGTGTTTGCCTTTATAGACGTGGTATCTCTTCCCTCTATTCATATTGTTCCCTGGTTGGCTTTGACCACTTAGAGGGCAAAGTCAGCAAACATTTTTGAGAGTTTGAGAAGACAGGAGAACTGTGAAGGAATTGGAGATTTTGTTTGTGAAGTACTGTCCTGTTGTTCCTTGTTACTAACAATAGGAAACTGAAAAAAAGAGATTGTGAGATAGAGGGAAGAGTGAAAGAAAGAAACATCAAGTATCTTTTTTCTTCTCAGGGATAGGTGGCTGGGGGGCACTCACTGAAAGCCATGGGGAAATATGAAGAGAAGTGGCAAAACAGTGTTACAGGAGGGATGGAGAAGGATGGCAGAATAGCAGGCTCCGCCAATTATCAGCGCTACAGGAACACAAAATATAACAACTCTCTATTAATACACCCAAAAAAAGCACCTTCATAAGAACCAAAAATCAGATGAGCACTCATGGTACCTGGTTTTAACTTCATATCACTGAAAGATGCACTAAAGAGAGTAGAAAAGACAGTCTTGAATCACGACACCATCCCTCCCCACCCCTCCGGCAGTGGCCACGTGGTATAGAGGGAGAATCTGTGTATTTAGGAGGAGAGTGCAGCGATTATGAAATTTTGCATTGAACTCACTGCCACTCTGTCACAGCAGAAAGCAAAACCTCGTGGAACTCAGCTGACACCATAGAGGGAACATTTAACCCAGCCCTAGCCACAAGGACTCACCCATCACAGTGGTTATAACTTGAGTTCTGGCAAACCACGCCACCATGGGTTAAAGTGCTTTGGGGTCCTACATAAACTTGAAAGGCAGTCTGAGACACAAAAACCGTAACTCCAACGCCAGTCCTAGTGCTGAACTTGGCTCAGAGCCAGTGGACTTGAGGGGCACACGACCTACTGAGATACAGTCAGAGTAGCTAAGGGAGTGCTTGCAACACCCCTCCCCCAACTCCAGGCCGCCAAGCTTGTGGCTTCAAAAGAGATCATTTCCTTCCATCTGAGGAGAGGAGAGGAAATATTAAAGAGGACTTTGTCTTGCAAAGGATTTCAGCTCAGCCACAGTAGGATAGGGCACCAGTGAGAGTCATCAGGCACACTTTCCAGGCCCTAGCTCCCAGATGACATTTCTGGACACACCCTGGGCTGAAAGACAACCCAGTGTCTTGAAGGGAAGGCCCCCGTCCTCGGAGGATCCATCACCTGCTGACTAAAGGGCCCTTGGACCCTGAATAACTAGCAGTGACACCTAGGTAGCATGCCATGGGCCTCAGGTGAGACTCTGAGATTGCTGGCTTCAAGTGAGACTTAGCGTATTCCCTGCCTAGCTGTGGTGGTGAAGGGGAGAGACTCTGGTTGAGGAAAGTGGAGGGAAAAGTAAAGGGGACTTCTTGCACCTTAGGTACCAGCTCAGCCATAAGGGAGTGCGACACCAAGCTGGTTCTCTGGGTCCTCAATTCCAGGCTTGGGCTCTTGGATGGCATTTCTAGACCTCCCCTCTGGACCTCTGGGAGAGGGGAAGGAAGGAAGACTGGGAAGGACAGCATCTTGTTTCAGTGCCACCTCAGCTGCAATATGATAGAACACCAGGTAGATCTCTAAAGCATTTTACTCCAGTCCCTGGTTCCTGTACAGCCCCTCTGAACCTGCCTGGAGCCTGAGGGAAGTCACTGCCTTGAAGGGAAGGAAACAAACCTGGATGCCTTCACCATCTCATGATTGTAGAGCCCCAGGGCCTTACGTGAACATAGGCAGTAGCCAGGTAGTGGTTACAGTGAGCCTTGGGTAAGACCCAGTGCTATGCTGGCTTCAGGTCTGATTCAATGCAGTTCTAGTGGTAGAGGCAACAGGAATGCTTGTTCACTCCATACCCAGCTCCAGGTGGCTCAGAATAGAGAGAGAGACTCTATTTGTTTGGGAGAAAGTAAGGGAAGAGAACATGAGTCTCTGCCTGGTAATCCAGAAAATTCTTCCAAATCTTGTCCAAGACCATCAAGGCAGTGCCTCTATCAATATGCAAGAATGACAGCGTTACTGGGCTTGAGGTCCTAAAGCAGATACAGCTTAGATCCCAACATCCATGTTATTTCAAATATTTGGGAAGCCTTGTGAAGAAGAAAGAGTACAAACCAGCCCAGACTGTGAAAACTACAATAAATACCTAACTCTTCGATGCCCAGACATGGGCAAACACCCACAAGCATCAAAACCATTCAGGAAAACAGGATCTCACCAAACAAACTAAATAAGTCACCAGGGACGAATCCTGGAGAAACAGAGATATGTGAATTTCAGACAGAATTCAAACTAACTGTTTTGAGGAAATGCAAAGAAATTCAAGATAAACAGAGAAGGAATTCAGATTTCTATCAGATAAATTTAACAAAAAGATTGAACTAATTTAAGAGCAGCAAGCAGTAATTCTAGAGTTGAAAAACACAATGGACATCCTGAAAAATGAATCAGTCTTTTAATACCAGAATAGATCAAGCAGATGAAAGAATTAGGAAGCTTGAAGACAAGCTATTTGGAAATACACAGTCAGAGGAGACAAAAGAGAAAAAAATAAAAACACAATGAAGCATGCCTACATGATCTAGAAAACATCTTCAAAAGGACAAATCTAAGAGTTACTGGCCTTAAATAGGAGATAGAGAAAAAGGTAGGGGTATAAGGTTTATTCAAAACACTATAACAGAGAACACACCAAAACTAGAAAAATGTATCAATATCCAAGTACAAGAAGGTTATAGAACACTAAGTAGATTTAACCCAAAGAAGATTACCTCAAGGCATTTAGTAATCAAACTCCCAAAAGTCAAGGATAAAGAAAGGGTCCTAAAAGCAGCAAGAGAAAGGATACAAATAACATGCAATCAGGCTCCAATACGTCTGGCAGCAGACATTTCAGTGGAAACCTTATAGGTCAGGAGAGAATGACATGACATATTTAAAGTACTGAAGGGAAAAACAAACTTTTACCCTAGAATAGTATATCCAATGAAAACATCATTCAGACATAAAAGAAAAATAAATAGTTTTCCAGACAAGCAAAAGCTGAGAGATTTCATCAACACCAGAGCGCCTACAGGAAACGCTAAAGGGAGTATTTCAATAAGAAAGAAAAATATGTTAATGAGCAATAGGCAGTCATCTGAAGGTACAAAACAAACTTGTATCAGTAAGTACACAGAAAACCACAGAATATTATAACACTGTAATTGTGATGTGTAAACTACCCTTATCTTAAGTGTAAAGACTAAAAGATAAGCCAATTTAAAATAATAAATATGACAACTTTTCAAGACATAGACAGTACAATAAGATATAAATAAAAACAAAAGTTAATTGTGGGACAAAGTTAAGGCATGTGGTTTTTATTAGTTTTTTTTTTTTTTTTTTTGCTTGCTTGTTTGTTTATGCAAGCATTGTTATATTGTTATCAGCTTAAAATAATGGGTTATAAGGTAGTATTTTCCAAGGCTCAGGGTAACACAAAATCAAAATTATGTAATGGATACACAAAATAAAGAATAAAGAATTAAATCATAATTTAAGAGAAAATCACCTTCACTAAAAGGAATACAAGAAGAAAAGAAAAAAGGAAAAGAAGATGACAAAACAAATAAAAAAATTACTGATAAGTAAGTAATAACATAGAAAGTAAATGGACTAAACTCTCCAGTGAAAAGACAGAGTGGCTGAATGGATAAAAAAAAGAAAGACCCAATGATCTGTTGCCATAAGAAACACACTTCAGTTATAAAGATACACATAGCCTGAAAATAAAGGGATGGAAAAAGATATTCCATGTAAATGGAAACCAAAAAAGAGCAGAAGCAGCTACACTTATATCAGACAAAATTGATTTCAAGGTAAAAACTTAAGAAGAGGAAAAGGAGGTCATTATATAATAATAAAGGGGTTAATTCAACAAGAGAATATAACAATTTTAAATATATATGTGCCCAACATTGGAGCACTCAGATATATAAAGAAAATATTATTAGAGCTAAAGAGACAGACCCCAGTACAATAATAGCTGGACACTCCAACACTCCACTTTCCGCATTGGCCATATCTTTCAGACAGAAAATCAGCAAGGAGACATTGGACTTAATCTGCACTATAGAACAAATGGACCTAATAGACATTTACAGTACATTTCATCCAATGGCTGCAGAATACACATTTTTCTCCTCAGCACATGGATCATTCTCAAGGATAGACCATATGTTAGGTCATAAAACAAGTCTTAAAACATTCAAAAAATTGAAATAATATCAAGCATCTTCTCTGACCACAATGGAATAAAGCTAGAATTCAATAACAAAAGGAATTTTGGAAACTCTACAAACAAATGGAAATTAAACAATATGTTCCTGAAGGACCAGTGGGTCCATGAAAACATTATGAAAGAAAATGAAAAGTTTCTTGGAACAAATGATAATGGAAACAAAACATACTAAAACCTATGGAATACAGTGAAAGCAATACTAAGAGGGAAATTTATAGCTGTGCCTACATCAAGAAAAAATAAAAACTTTAAATAAATAACCTGAGATGCATCTTAAAGAACTGGAAAAGCAAGAGCAAACCAAACCCAATATTAGTAGAAGAAAATAAGTAATAAAGAACTGAGCAGAAATAAACAAATTTGAAATGAAGAAAACAGTAGAAAAAATCAATGAAACTATAAGTTGGTTTTTTGAAAAGATAAATAAAATTGACAAACCTTTAGCCAGGCTAAATACGAAAAAAGAGAGAAGACTCAAATAAATAAAATGATGAACGAAAAAGGAGACATTACAACTGATACTTCAGAAATTCAAAGGATCATTAGTGGCAACTATTAGCAAGTGTATGCCAACAAATTGGAAAATCCAGAGGAAATGGATCAATTCCTATACACATAAACCTACAAAGTTTGGACCATGCAGAAATTAAAAAAACCTCAACAGACCAATAACAAGTAATACGATCAAAGCCATAATAAAAAAAGTCTCCCAGTAAAGAAAAGTCCAGGACCCTATGGCTTCATTGCTGTATTCTACTAAGCGTTTAAAGAGCTAATACCAATCCTACCCAGACTATTCTGAAAAACAGAGGGAGAGGGACTATTTCCAAACTCATTCAATGAGGACAATATTATTGTGATACCAAAACCAAAGACAAGTCAAAGGAAAGAAAACTATAGGGCACTATTCCTGATGAATATTGATGCACAAATCCTCAACAATATACTAGCAAACCAAATTCAACAGTATATTAAAAAGATGATTCATCATAAACAGACTTTATTTTTGAAAGTCTTTTCTTATCAGTAATTTTTATAAGTTTTATTTGAGCTTCAGGGGTACATGTGCAGGTTTGTTATATAGGTAAACTGAGTGTCTAGGGGATTTGGTGTACAGATTATGTTGTTACCATTGCAAAAAGCCTAGTATCCAATAGGTAGTTTTTTGTTCCTCTCCTTCCTCCCACCCTCCAAGCTCAGGTAGGCCTCAGTGTCTGCTCTTCCCCTCTTTGTGTCTATGTGTTCTCATATTATAGCTACCACATATGAGAAAACGTGGTATTTGTTTTTCTTTCTTGCATTAGTTTGCTTAGGACAATGGCTTCCAGCTCCATTCATGTTGCTGCAAGGGACATGATTTCATTGTTTTTATGGCTGCATAGTATACCATGGTGTGTATGTTCCACATTTTCTTTATTCACTCTCCCATTGATGGGCATTTAGGGTGATTCCATATCTTCGCTATTGTGAATAGTGCTGTGATGAACATATGCATGCAAGTGTCTTTATGATGAAATTATTTATAATTCCTTGGGTACATACACCAAATAGTGGGCTTTCTGGGTCAAATGGTATTCTAAGTTCTTTGAGGAATCGCCATACTACTTTCCTCAATGGCTGAACTAATTTACACTACCACCAGCAGTGTAAAAGCCTTCCCTTTTCTCCACAACCTCACCAGCATCTGTTATTTTTTTACTTTTTTTTTTTTTTTTTTTTTTGACAGAGCCTCTCTCTGTCGCTAGGCTGGAGTGCAGTAGTGCGATCTCGGCTCACAGCAACCTCCACCTCCCGGGTTCAAGTGATTCTCCTGCCTCAGCCTCCTGAGTAACTGGGACTACAGGTGTACGCCACCTTGCCTGGCTAATTTTTTGTATTTTTAGTAGAGACAGGGTTTCATTGTGTTAGCCAGGATGGTCTCAATCTCCGGACCTCATGGTCTGCCTGTCTCGGCCTCCCAAAGTGCTGGGATTACAGGCCAAAGCCACCATACTCGGCCTTTGACTTTTTAATAATAGCCATTCTGACTGGCATGAGATTGTATCTCATGGTGGTTTTGCTTTGCATTTATCTATCTAGTCATGATTTGCATGACTAGTGATGTTGGGCATTTTTGCATATGCACACTGGCTATGTGCATGTGTTCTTTTGAAAAATATCTGTTTATGTCCTTTGCCCACTTTTTAAAAATGGGGTTTTTTTTTGCTTGCAAATTCATCTACATTCCTTATAAGATTCTGGCTACTAGACCTTCGTTGGATGCAGAGTTTGCAAAAATTTTCTTCCTTTCTGTAGGTTGTCTGTTTAATCTGCTGATATTTTCTTTTGCTGTGCAGAAGCTCTTTAGTTTAGTTAGATCCCGTTTGTCACTTTTTGTTTGCATTGCAATTACTTTTCATGTTTTCATCATTAAATCAGATGTAGTTTGGTTTGGCTGTGTCCACACCCAAATCTCATCATGAATTACAGCTTCCATAATCCCCGCTTGTCATGGGAGGGACCCAGTGGGAGGTCATTGAATCATGGGGCCAGGGTTTTCCCATGCTGTTCTTGCCTGCCACCATGTAAGACATGACTTTGCTTCTCCTTTGGCTTCTGTCATTATTGTGAGGCCTACCAAGCCATATGGAACTGTGAGTTCATTAAATCTCTTTCCTTTATAAATTACCCAGTCTTGGGTATGTCTTTATGAGCAGCATGAGAACAGACCAATACAGTAAGCTGGTACCAGGTAGTAGGGCACTACTGTAAAGATACCTGAAAATGTGGATGTGACTTTGGAACTGGGTAATAGGGAGAGGTTGGAACGTTTAAAGGGTTCAGTAAAAGATAAGAAAATGGGGGAAAGTTTGGAGCTTCCTAGAGACTTGTTGGATGGCTTTGATCAAAATGCTGATAGTGATATGGACAATAAATCTAGGCTGAGGCGGTCTCAGATGGAGAAGGCGAACTTGTTGGTAACTGGAGTAAAGATCATTCTTGCTATGCAAACAGACTGGTGGCATTCTGCCCCTGCCCTAGAGATTTGTGGAACTTTGAACTGAGAGAGATAATTTAGGGTATTTGGGGGAAGAAATTTCTAAGCAGCGAAGCATTCAAGAGGAAGCAGAGTATAAAAGATTGGAAAAATGTGAAGCCTAACAATGAAATAGAAAAGAAAAACTCATTTTCTGGGGAGAAAGTCAAGCTGGCTGCAGGAATTTGCAGGAGTCCCTACTTTGGCACTGCCTAGTGGAGCGGGGAGATGAAGGCCACCGTCCTCCACACCCTGGAATGGTAGATCCACCAACAGCTTGTACTGTGCACCTGGAAAAGTCAAAGACAATCAATGTTAGCCTGTAAAAGCAGCCAGGAGCAGGGGTGTACCCTGCAAAGCCATAGAGGTGGAGCTGCCCAAGCCTGTGGGAGCCCATCTCTTGCATCAGCATGCCCTGGATGTAAGACATGGAGTCAAAGGAGATCATTTTAGAACTTTAAGGTTTAATGACTGCCCTGTTGGATTTAGAACTTGAATTGGGCCTGTAGCCCCTTTGTTTTGGCCAATTTCTCCCATTTGGAATGGGTGTATTTACCAAATGCCTATACCCCCATTGTATCTAAGAAGTAACTAAATTGCTTTTAATTTTACAGGCTCCTAGGCAGAAGGGACTTGCCTTGTCTCAGGTGAGACTTTGGACTGTGGACTTTTGAGTTAAGGCTGAAATGAGTTAAGACTTTGGGGGACTGTCGGGAAGGCAAAATTGGTTTTGAAATGTAAGTACATGAGATCTGGGAGGGGTTGGGGTGGAATAACATGGTTTGGTTTGGCTGTGTCCCCACCCAGATCCCATCTTGAATTGTAGCTCCCATAACCCCACATGTCATGGGAGGGACTCATTGTGAGGTAATTGAATCATGGGGGTAGAGTTTTCTCATGCTGTTCTCACAACAGTTAATAAGTTTCACAAGATCTGTTGGCTTTATAAAGGGGAGTTCTCCTGCACATGATCTCTTGCCTGCCGCCATGTAAGATACTCCTTTGCTTCTCCTTTGCCTTCCTCCATGATTGTGAAGGCCCTCCAGCCATGTGGTACTGTGAGTCCATTAAGCCTCTTTCCTTTGTAAATTATTCAGCCTCAGGTATGTCTTTATTAGCAGTGTGAGAACACGCTAACGCAAAATCTTTGCCAGGTCCTATGTCAGGAATGGTATTTCCTAGGTTATCTTCCAGGGTTTTTTACAGTTTTAGGTTTTACAGTTAAGTCTTTCAGCCATCTTGAGATGATTTTTGTATATGGTGTAATGAATGGGTGCGGTTTCAATTTTCTCCAAATGCCAAGCCAGTTATCCCAGCGCCATTTACTGAAGAGGGAGTCCTTTCCCAGTTGCTTCTTTTTCTTAATTTTTTCAGAGATTAGATGCATGGCACTGGTACAAAAACAGACACAGAGACCAATGGAACATAATAGAAAGCCCAGAAATAATACCTAACTTTAAATTATACTACAGAGCTATAATAAACAAAACAGCATGGTACTTGCATAAAAACAGACACATAAATCAGTGGAACAGAATAAATAAGCCAGAGATAAATCCATACATCTACAGTGAGCTAGTTTTGACAAAGGTGCCAAGAACATATATCAGGGAAAGGACGGCCTCTTCAATAAATAGTAGTGGCAACACTGGGCATCCTTATGCAGAAGAATCACACTTGACTCCTATATCTCACCATATACCAATATCAAATCAAAATGGATTACAGGCTTAAATCTAAGAATCCAAACCATGAAACTACTACAAGGAAACATTCGAGAAACTCTACAGGACACTGGACTAAGCATAGATTTCTTCAGTAATACCCCATTAGCACAGGTAACCAAGGGAAAAATAGGCAAATTGGAGCACATAAAGTTAAAAAGTCTCTGCAAAAAAAAAGGAAGCAATCAACAAAGTGAAGAGACAACACACAGAATGGGATTAAATATTTGTAAACTATCCATCTCTCAAGGGGTTAATAATTCATAACCAGAATATATAAGTAGCTCAAACAACTCTATAGGAAAAAATGCTAATAATCCAATTAAAAATGGGCAAAAGAACTAAATAGACATTTCTCAATAGACATACAAATGGCAAAGAAGTACATAAAAAAGTGCTCAACATCATTGATTACCAGAGAAATGCAAATCAAAACTACAATGTAATATCATCTCACCCCAGTTAAAATGGCTTATATCCAAAAGTCAGCAATAAGAAATGCTGGTAAGGATGTGGAGAAAAGGAAACCTTAATACACTGTTGGTGGGAATGTAAACTAGTACAACCACTATGGAGAAAAGTTTGGAGGTTTCTCAAAAAACTAAAAATACAGCCGACATATCCCACTCCTAGATAATATCCAAAAGAAAGGAGATCAGCAGATCAAAGAGATACACTTCTACGTTTATTATAGCACAATTCATTACAGCCAAGATTTGGATTTAACCTAAGTGTCCATCCACAGATGAATGGATAAAGAAAATGTAGGACAAATACACAGTGGAGTACTTAGTATTCAACCATAAAACCATAAGATCTTGTCATTTGCAACAACATGGATGAAACTAGATGTCATTATGTTAAGTGAAGCAACCCGGGCACACAAAGACAATCGTCACATGTTCTCACTTATTTGTGGCAGCTAGCAATTAAAATAATTTAATTCATGGAGATATAGAATAAAAGAAAGTTTACCAGAGGCTAGGAAGGGTAGTGGGCATGAGTGGGTAATAAGTGGGGATGGTTAAGGGGTACAATAAAAGTTAGAAAGAGTGAATAAGACCTAGTAGTTGCTAGCAAAACAGGGTGACTGTAATTAAAAATAATTTAATGTTACATTTTAAAATAACTGAAAGAGTATAATTGGATTATTTGTAACACAAAGGATAAATGTTTGAGATGATGGCTACCCCATTTACCCTGATGTGATTATTATGTGCTACATGCCTGTATCAAAATATCTCATGTAACTCATAAATATATACACCTACTATGTGCCTACAAGTTTTTTTTCCAAGTATCTAAATAGGCATCTGTTGCTGGAAAAAAAAGCATTGCCATATGTTTGAACGCAGTACTACCTGTCAGCAAGAGACTGAATG
This sequence comes from Theropithecus gelada, assembly GCF_003255815.1. Classification (NCBI taxonomy): domain Eukaryota; kingdom Metazoa; phylum Chordata; class Mammalia; order Primates; family Cercopithecidae; genus Theropithecus; species Theropithecus gelada. Next base: position 135,929,163 of record NC_037689.1, read on the forward strand.
ATACGTCAACCTTCCTTATTGACACTTGAATCAATATGCCACTAGTTTGTAGCAGCACAGCCATAATCACCAACTGAGGAGTTTACAGAAAAAACAACAACAACAACAAAACAGACACGTAGGTTGATTCCAGAAATTCACATAGAATCGGTGGTCAGTTTATAGAGAATAAAAGAGTGATAAGGAAGAAAGGCATCTAGAGAAACAGCCAAAAGCGCCACTGTCTTTTGTTAAATGTTCTGCTCACAGCCAGCAAAGTTTCACCAAGACAGGTCTTGGCAGAGCCTTGGGAAGACTGAAAAATTAAGTTTATACCTAATCCTTAAAAGCAAAGGGTTAACTAGATGACTGCTAAAGCGTGTTTCCAGTCTTTCTTGATCACATATCTTCCTTAGCAGTAAAATAATAATAACTCCCAACATGGCTGACGTTTGGCTGATACCCTCCTGTACTTCCCTACCTATTGTTTGCATCCATTCTAATTGGCCAGTGTCTAATTAGGCTATCATATTTCTTTAAGGGGATTTTTGAAACAAAATTCCCTGATCTGTCTTGATTTTCCCTGATACACTTTATGGCTGTGAAGGCCTCTTCCATAGAGTCACTTGGGAGGTCTGAAAGGGTCACATGATGAAAATTTCCCCAATCTTACATTTGATAGCCCAAGGTTGCCAGCTATTTAAGGCCTGACTAAGTTAATAAACTAGAGAACACTTGGTTAAGGGGTACATATAAGTTAAAAGAACTAACAACGGCTACCACATGGGTTAGGAGGTCCAGGGGGAGCCTATTAATTCACTCCTCATCAGCTCTGTCTTCTCTTATCACCAGTTGCAGGGAGTTCTCATGGCTGCTCAACCTCCACCAAAACCAGGAGACCCTGGGAGCTCTAGCTGTGCAGAAAGCCATACAGCCAAAACAAGTTCAGGAAACTTCAAGTGGCCGCAGGGACATTCTGAGTGGGTGTTTCTGAACAGCACCTATAATGAGTGATGTGGCTAAAGCAACAGTAGTACCTAGAGGTTAGCAGTGGCAACCTTAGAAAGGTTGACAAACTTTAGGGTAAAACCCAGACCCTAGCTGGTTCCTTGAGATTTGGAAGCATTTAGTATCTTTGGTCACATGGCCATAACTAGTTTCTTGCTGCCTTTTCACTCCAGCTCATGGTTATTCGGTGAGGAGGAGAAGCACCACAGAACAATGCCAACACCAGTTCAGTCTGAGGTGTGAGTGTGGGAGAGGCTGTGAGTGTGAGAAAAGTAGCATGAAAAATGCAAACATTCTGATTCTAAAATAGAATATTAAATCCATTTCTATAAGCAAGTACAGGAGGATCTTGGCAGTGTATTAAAGTTCATGATTCCTGCACATCATCTCATATTGTGAGTGAAGTCCTAACAAGGGGCAGGGAGATGGGCTGTAAACATATTTTATACTTTAAGATAATGTTGTCAGGGACATTGTTCAGTCATAAGAAGCCAGTTCAAAATGGACAGGAAACTCAGAGAGATGGGTGCTTTAAAAAGTGGGAGGTATCGTGGTATGATGAGAAATATACAGATTTTGGATTCAGATAAACCTGAGTTCAGATCCCAGGTCTGCCATTGAATGTATATTTTGTGACTGCAATCAAGTTGACTTTAGTCTTCTCATTTGTCAAATGGAACTAGTAACAGCACCTATAAACTAAGGTTTAATGAGGATTAACAAAAAAGCTATATGTAAAACCCCTAGCACAAGAGTCTACCACATAATAAGTGCTCAGTGAGCGGTTATTCACTTTCCACTTTGCTCTCATTTTTTCTTGGCCTCTTAGAGTATAAGAACTTAAGACACAGACAACAACATGGGTCTAGGAAGGCCAGAAAGTGGAGGATGGCTAGGCATAGCACTTTACTGTAACTAGAGACAAAGCATTTCTGCCTTCGGGATTTGGAAAGGCTCTAGTATAACAATCTGGGGAGTATAGGCGGGAGGTTAAAATAAATAACTCATTAAACCAGAACATTTAATATGCTGTTACAAGAGGCAGGAGGGAAAATTAATAACTTCTAAAGGCTTCTTGGTCTCCTCTGTGTATGTGTGCTCTAAAAACTTCAGCCAGATCGGCTTGACAGGATATGGACTTGTCAGGGTAAGTTATGCTCTGATGGGAGGATCAGTGGTCTTCCAGCTGTGCTCCAGATGCATGATGATCTCCATTCATGAAGATCTCATACTGACTCATCGGAGAAGTCTAGGAATTGAAAAGCTGAGCTAAAAATCATTGTGGGCAGCCTTTTCTGAGTATGTAGGAAAGGAAGATCAAGAGATAAATATCTCTGCCAGAAGGGGTGCAGACAGCAGTGTTGCCAAAGAGGCTGCCCTATTTGCCTTGCCTAGGATAAGCCATAAAGATTCTTCCCAGACAAACCAAAGTGGTGGCCAAAAGCCCAGATACTACAAATAATTTAATTCAAAAAATAGCTGAAAGATGCAAATGCTTATGAGGGTCCAGTTGTTTTCCTAGCTAGACTCTCCAAATGCTCTAAGAACTGCTGAGATAAAGCAAACATGTTGCAAATATACCACAATTTATTATGTAAAATTGGTATTTCCCATGTTGAACTTGCTTGAAGATAAATTAGAAGCCATTTCTTTATAAAAAAGATTCACACCAGGATTTTCTTTCAATAGTGCATTTTAGAATAATTTTTCTCCATATGCAGCTCTTCATGAATGTGCCTACTGGGCCTGTATAAAGAAGGAAAGAGGTGAAGATATAGAGAGCCAAGGAAAGCAACTGCCTTCTCATTGGTCATACTGTGCTAACAACCAATCATCAGGAACAGCCGAAAATGTTACCCAAAGGGCTACAATTATAAGTGTGGCTCCTGAATTGTCTGTTTGGAATCAAACATTGCCACAAGGTTGCTATGTGCATCAGCATCTCTTAATAAGTATTATATTCTGTAGCTATATATTATGGTTAAAACCTAATAAGTACGGATTCTAGGCATCCAGGCAGCCGACATATGTCACCATAGCTCTTTCGGTGATGGAGGAGAAATTATAATTTAGAAAGGCAAGGAGGAAATAAAATTAGTTTCTATTAAAATTAAAAGAAAGCATTAGCTGACTTCATTAAGGCAAGTCAGAGCCATTAGGAAATGAAATTACATATCTAAAATCATGAAGCCTGCAGATACAGCAATAACTATAGAAGAGAATCTATCTATTTCTCTTCTAAATTTATCCAGTGTTACCTCAGAGCCCTGCCAGAAACATAATTCATTCTCTCATGCCTCTTTCATCGTTAGAGTTATAGAACTTTACATAAGAGGCTAAAATTACCCCATATTGTAAGACACTTACAAGGTTGCTATTCATGTGTTTAGTCCTAGAGTTGCATCCTGGCCAAAACAGTCTGTGCAATCAAGAGAAATTTCAAAATAAGCCAAGTTTTCATTTTTATTTATTTTTATTGTTTTTACAGACTGGGTGTCACTTTGTCACTGAGCACAGCAATCATAGCTCACTGTAATGTTGAACACCTGGCCTCAAGCAATACTCCCTCCTCAACCTCCTAAAGGGACGGGATTACAGGCATGAGCCACCGTGCTTGGCCATCATTTGTATTGCTTAAACATTGCTGTATCAGTCAGAGTCTCACCAGGACATAGATAGAATGCTGAAATGGTGTAATTGAGGAAGGTTTAATATAAGGGCCATTTTTATGAAGATATAGTCAGAGTAGGGAAAATCAACAAAGACAGTGACATGCCTGGGGACTAATAACAGAGGGAAGCTGGGACCATGTCCAGAAGTGAAGGAAACAAGACAAGGAGTGGTGTTACTAAAACTCAGTGGACACTGTAGCCATAAAAGTAGGGCTTCTCAACAGAAGTTTTAACACTTAATAAAGGAATGAAGCCACTGCCGAAAGCATAACCAGGTTAGTGGTGGGGTAGGGAATCAATACCCTACCCAACATCTCTCTTTTCTCATTATTTGATCTCAAGCTAGTGCCTTTCATTGATTGAATCTGAAGAAGCCCCAACTAGAGACCTGGGAGATACAGTACCTAGAGCCTACAGGTGTGCAAATCAGAGAAGAGAATGGTAGAGAATAAATCTGCAGGAAAAAAAAAAAAAAAAAGGAAAATAACTAGTACTGATAGGGGCAGAAGAGGACAGGCTCTCGGCAAGATCCCCACCCTCAAACTGAAAAGGCTGATATAGAGGCCTAAAGTGAGAACATACATTCCTGTTTTCTAGCTTGAATGCTGCCTTTTCCAAAACCACCCATGTACCCTCCCTGTCCCCCCATCATGTGCCCATAAAAACCCCAGGCTCAGCCAGTGAGAGAGAGAAGCAGCTGGACGTTGGGGACTACAGTTGGATGTCACAGAGAAGTAGCTTGACTTCAGAGGGAAAGCTTGATGGCATAACTTCAGAGAGGAGTCCAGGTGGGGAGGGCCAGACTCCATGGGAAGATTATCTTCCCATCCATCCCATTCAGCTCCCCTTCCCACTAAGAGCTATTTTCACCAGCAATAAAATCTCCCACATTTACCATCTTCAATTCATTCACGTGACCTCATTCTTCCTGGACACTGGAAAAGAGCTCAGGTGTCATGAGTGTGGGTACAAAAGGCTGTCACACTAACTCTCCACTGAGTTGTTAACACTTAAGCCATCTGTGGATGGCAAAGCTAAAAGGGCACTGTAACACTTCCTCTGGGGCTTCAGGGGTCGCAAGCATGCTCCCCTAGATGCTGCCGTGGGGTGGGTATGAAATTTGATCTTGCTAGTGCCCAAAAGCACTCACCCTGGCTCCTGCACTCACACATGTGAGCTCCCCCTCTCACAAGAGGTGGAGCAGCAAGTGAGTGAAGTTCACCCCAGCCGGCACCTGTGCACTCCAGTTTACACCTGTGAAGGAGTCAGGGAAATATCCTGCTTCAGTACTACTATGAACATGGATTCATACACAGCAATACTTCCTTAAGACGTCCCATTCTCTTTCATCAATTTCCTTCACAAATCACAGTTCTCCTCATAACCCCTTATAATTCCCTCTAGCTCTTCCCTTTATGTACCTATTATTAATATCTAATTCTCCCACCCTCCTTTTTTATTCTTGATTCATTCTATATCACAGAAATTCAAGAGTGAGTCTGATAAGGCAAACCCTCTTTCCAGTGCGCAGGAAAAGAAGAAAGCAAGGTATACCAGGCTTGAATTCCCTTTAGCAAGCAGGAAGAAGGAAACATTGGAAACATTCATTTATTAACAATTTTTATCTCTTTAAAATAGAAATTTCAAAAATTCTAATCTAACTGCTCCTTTATTGCCATCACCATGAACACAACAATTATCAGTATTATAAGGTCACTCTGCTAAAGCCATACCTGCTTACTCTCAAGGTTTTTAGTATTGTATTTTGACTCATCTGAGGATAAATGTCACTATGATTTCTGCAACCGCTTACATTTTTTTCTCTAGAAGTTAGAGTATTCTTGAAAGAAGTAAATGGTACTAAAAATGAACTTTAAAATTTAAAGCAATAGAGTAATGGGCCTGCAATTAGTGGAGCTTATACTCTGCTGGGTATTGTCAGGGAAAGAGTCAAACAAAGGATTGGTAAAATTATTGTCATGTAACTGTGTGCATGCCCAAACTGCATCCTATGAAGAGCAACATCACAGGCCTCACACTGCAGGAGAAAACAGACTGTATTAAAGTAATTCAGCCAGCAACTACACACTCTCATGTTCATTAAAGCATTATTCACAATAGTCAAGATATGGAATCAACCTAAATGTTTATCAATAAATGAATGGATAAAGAAATCGTGGTATATATACACAACTGTATACTGTTCTGCCTTTAAAAGGAAGAAAATCTTGACACTTGCAACAAAATCGATGAACCTGGAGGACATTACACTAAGTGAAATAAACTAGGCAGAGAAAGAAAAATACCACATGATCTCACTTATATGAGGAATATAAAAAAGTTAAACCCACAGAAGTAGAGAGTAGAATGGGGATAACCAGAAGCTGGTTGGGTGGAGGAAGGGAATGGGGAGATGTTGGTCAAAAGGTACAAAGCTTCATTTAGCCATATAGAATAACTTTTTGAAATCAATTGTACAGTGTGGTGACTATAATTAATAATAACATAGTATACATTTCAAAATTGCTAAGATAGTACATTTCAAATGTCTCTCACCACAAAAATGATAAGTAAGTGAGGTGATGGATATGGTTTAGTTTGATTTAGTCATTCCACATTTGTATACTTTAATGAAAACATCACACAGTACTCTATAAATATATAAAATTATTATTTGTCAATTAAAAATAATAATTTTAAAAGAGCCATATGGAAATTCTGGAAATGAAAAGTACAATAACTAAAATGAAAAAATTGTTAGAAGAGCTCAACAGATTTAAACCAGCAAGAGAAAGAATTAGTGTGCTTAAAGATAGATTAATAGAGATTATGCAATCTGAAGAACGAGAAAGAAGAACAGAGCCTTAGAGAAATGTGGAACACCATTATGTGCACCAATATATGCATAATGAGGGTGACAGAACGAGAAGAGAGAGAAAAGGGATAAAAAAAATTTGAAGAAATAATGGCTCAAAACTTCCCCAAACTCTTGAAAAACATTAATCTTATACATTCAAGTATCTCAGCAAACTCCAAATATGAGAAAAATAGAGATCTGAAAATAGTGACATAATAGTAAAAGGGCTTAAGGACAAAAAAAGAGAAAATATTAAAAACAGCAAGAGAAAAATGGTTCATTACTTAAAAGGGAGCACCAATAAGGTTAATAGCTGACTTCACATAAGAAACTTTGTACATCAGAAAGCAGTGTGGTAACATATTCGAAGTGCTCAAAGAAAAAAAATGAACAACCAAAAATCCAATATTCAGCAAAGCTATATTTTAAAAAATGAAGAGAAAATAAAAGCATTCTCAAATAAATTAAAACAGAGAATTCATTGCTAGCAGAATTTCCTTGCAGAAATATTACAGAAAATTCTTCAGACTGAAAGCAAATGACCCCAGACAGAAATTCAAGTCTACACACACAAAAAATAAAAAGCACTGGTTTAGCTAATTAAGTAATTATAAAAGATAAATGAGTCACATCAGCATAAATGGTAGAGTAGGTACCTCCCCACTTTCATCCCACTCTCAGCCCCCACTCCAAAGAAACACCAAAAAACAAGCAGAAACTGTCAAAATCAACTTTGTCAGAACTCCAGAAAACTATCGAAAGTTTGCAGTAAACAAGCTAACAGTGAATCAAGAAAAAGGCAATATAAAACTGTTTTGTGATGTTTTTACCTGCCCTCACTCCATCCCCTTTCCTGTATGGCAGTAGTCTTGGTCACTAAACAGTAGCAGTCTGTTTTCCTAGTGTGAGACCATGGTCCCTGGTTCTAGAAGGGAGCAGAGCATACCTTATTCAGAAACTGTTGTGAATATATGTTCCAACCTGTCTAGGGGCTACATGGAAAACTAATGCAAGACACTCATATCTATTTTGCCTAACTTGGGGCTCAAGCTAGAAAAATGGTAGACTTTACTGGAAAACACTGCAAGCTAAACTAACAATCCTTAGATGCTGGGGACAAAAAAAATTATAGTCAAAACATAAAAAAAAAAAAAACCAACAACTAAGGAATGAGAAAAAACCTTGGAAGAATTTCTTTGTGAACCTAGGATTTTCAAAAGTAGCAGTTTATACCTGGTAATTTAGGAAATCATGCACACAACCAGAGACACATGCTAAGACCTAAACTTTTACTTTAGGCTGAATCCTAGGTTCAGTGCAAGCCTAAGTGTTGAAGGAGTGCCCTGGCACAAAGCTAATCTGCAAATACTGGGAGAGGTGTCCTTTGTTTGTCTCTTTGTGCTCCTGAAGTGCAAGGTAATCTCTATCAAAACACTAGCTGAATACAAGCTAAGGAACAGAAACTTCAGTTACCATACATGACAAAGAATACAGTATTTGCAAAAAATTGCCTCTAAACAAATGAACTAGTTCAGCCTTCAGCATTAAAAAAAGCAAACTCTGGGGAAGAGGGAGAATTTCATAAATAAGCTGTGTTTGAGGTAGGCCTTAAGGAATATGAAAATTTGCCTTCAATAATGGAATGAGAAGCTAGGAGAGGAAAGCTTTTACTATTAGAGGAATACAGGGGGCAACACTATGGAAAACAACAATATCTACCCTTGGTCTTAGGAAAACTCAGCCTCCAAGATATATGGCCCAGATTGTCCTTTGGGTAAGAAGAGCAAGGAAAAAAAATACACGCTCAGTATTTCCTGATGAAGCTGTAGGAAAATAAGAGTTATTTTCTCCATTGGAAAGGCTGTCATTACCATTAGGTTGACAAAGGTTGAAACTAGGCCAGTAGTTCTTGTTGAAATGGATTAATATAAATGTTGAGAGTTGAGAGCTAGTTACTATCCAGTGATAGAAATAAGAACTTTGTCCAATACCCTAGCTTTACAGATGAGGAAGATAAGGCCAATGGATAGAGTCTGACTTTACCACCAATATATTGAGGGCCTAGAATTTGAGCTAGGTCTTAAAGAATGGTTTGTATTCTAGCATTTCAGTTTTCATTATACTCTAGTGTGTATTCTGGCAACAAGGGAAACAAGTTATAGGATATTGAAAATACTTCATCAATGTCTTCTTTGAAATACCCTCTCACACCAAGGGAAAAAAGATACAGATATTATTAATGTTATTTGTACATAGATCTAAAAATATCTATCAGTAGCACCTTAATATATAGTATTTGTAATGAAATAAATAATGTCTAACTTTCATGAAGTGATTTACAGTTGACAAAGCATGTTGTAGATTCAATTTAATCCACACAACAACCTTATGTGGTAGGTATTATTATCCACAATTTTATAAATGGTGAAAAAAACAAAGGACACTTAAATAAACCTTTGAGTGCCCAAAATCATACAACTAAAAGTTCACTAAAGTTCAAACCTAAATTTCATGATTATAGTCAACTCTAGGAATTATCCTTGACTACATAGTCTATGCTGCTAAATCCTGCATATTTTTCCTCATAAGCAGGTTTCAAATCTGTCTTGTTCTCCATGCCTACTACTCCTGGCCCCATCAGACTTTTGTTGTATTTCCCATGTGCTGTTGTAATAGTATTTCAACTTTTCATTCCTCCATTCTCATCCTCCTTAAATTTATCTCTCATGCCACAGCAAAAGTGTTATCAACCGGGCGTGGTGGCTCATGCCAGTAATCCCGACACTTTGGGAAGCCAAGGTGAGTAGATCATGAGGTCAGGAGATAGAGACCATCCTGGCCAACATGGTGAAACCCTTTCTCTACTAAAATATAAAAAGTTGGCCAGGCATGGTGGCATGCATCTGTAGTCCCAGCTACTCAGGAGGCTGAGGCAGAGGAATCACTTGAACCCAGGAGGCGGAGGTTGCAGTGAGCAGAGATCACACCACTGCACTCCAGCCTGGTAACAGAGCAAGACTCCACCTCAAAAAAAATGTGTTATCTAAATACAAATCAGACTTGTGTTTATAATATTTCAAATAAAAATAGAAGAATATATCAAACTTTGGTAATATTTTAGTCAAAATGGATTAACACATTGTTAAAGTGAACTCCAATGCTGCAGTGCCATGTAGTGTTGCACTGTATATATGCCTTCAGTGGTTTTATAACTTCACTGGGGAGATAGAATTAACACTCTCAGCATAAATATCCCCAAAGAAAGGAGAGTATATGATAAAGTGCTAAACTGCATAAAATTAAGAGTTGGGATCCATGAAAAAAGTACCATATGGTTTATTCTCTTGGTTTCAGAAACTGCTTTGAAAAAATATTTTTTTGTGTGTCAAATTGAATAGTTAGTGTACCCTTAAAATGTCAATCTTAAAATTTTCCTTTTAATCCTTAAAATAGATGAATACAGTTTGATATGATTTGGTTCTGTGTTTTCACCCAAATCTCATGTTGAATTGTAATTCCCAATGTTAGGGGAAGGACCTGGTGGGAGGTGATTGGATTATGGGGGCAGATTTCCCTCTTGCTGTCCTTGTGATAGTGATTGAGTTCTCATGAGACCTGATTGTTTAAAGTGTTTAATACTTTAAAACTTCCCTCTTTGCTCTCTCTCTCCTGTTGCCATGTGAAGATGTGCTTGTGTCCCCTTTGCCTTTCTGCCATGATTGTAAGTTTCCTGAGGCCTCACATTCATGCTTCCTGTACAGCCTGTGGAACTGTGAGTGAACAAAACCTCTTTTACTCATCAATTATCCGGTCTCAGGTAGTTCTTTATAGCAATGTGAGAACAACTAATACAGAAAATTGGTACTGGAGAAGTGGGGCATTGCTATAAAAATACCTGAAAATGTGGAAGTGACTGTGGAACTGGGTAACAAGCAGAAGTTAGAAGAGTTTGGGGGGCTCAGAAGATGACAGGAAGATGAGGGAAGGTTTGGAACTTCCTAGAGACTTGTTGAATGGTTTTAACCAAAATGCTGACAGTGATATGGACACAATGAATTCTTGGTTGAGGTGGTCTCAGATGGAGATGAAAAACTTACTGGGAACTGGAAAAAAGGTCACTCTTACTATGCTTTAGCAAAAAGACTGGAAGCATTGTGCCCCTGCTCTAGAAATCTGTGGAACTTTGAACTCGGAGATGATTTAGTGTATCTGGTAGAAGCAATTTCCAGGCAGCAAAGCATTCAAGATGTGACCTGGCTGATTCTAATAGCATATGCCCATATGCAGGAACAAAGAGATTATCTGAAACTGAAACTTGTATTTAAAAGGGAAGTCGAGTGTAAAAGTTTGGAAAATTTGCAACCTAACCATACGGTAGAAAAGAAAAAACAGAAATTCAAGCCAGGTACAAAAATTTGCATAAATAAAGAGGAGTGGAATATCAATAGCCCAGACAATGGGGAAAATGCCTCCAAGTTATTTCAGAGACCTTCATGGCAGAACCTCCCATCGCAGACCCAGAGGCTTAGGAAGGAAAAACGGTTTTGAGTCAGGTCAAACACATACAATACTGTACAACTCCATTAAAATATCATACTCATTAATGAGAATGATACATCTGATGGAAACCATGATTGCTTTCCACTAACACTTTCACACTGATTGGTACCAGCTCTATCCTTCTTAGCCCAAATGGCTTCTCAAGTTGCCGAAGAGAGTTCTTCTTCATCATCATAGTGAACTGGCAGGCTTACAATAACCACAGCCTGCAAATAGGAATTAGCAATCTCTTACACGGAACTCTCAGAATCAATTAAACTACTTTATTGAATCGATGAGTCAGATTTCCATCAAGCATCATCTCTAAGACCCTAAAGCACAGCCATTCTTTCCTTAGATATCTGTTTGCCTCAGCGTTTGCCCTCCTTTTTAATTATCCTGTATATCTGAACATTTTCTATTTTGGCAAAAGATGCATGGAGTATTTGGTAGGCCAAGAAAGTGGGTCTTAGTATGTGACCACTAAATACAACTTTAATGAAGAAGGTGATGAGGATAGGAAGGGGAAGAAATAAAATACTAAGTATATTTAAAAGAATAATTTTAAAAAATTAAAATATATCAAAATGTTGCAAACCTCATTTATAAAAACACAGCTGCATAAGAATAAACAAGACACATGCCATGTTCTTGAATATGAAGACTCCATAGTATACAAATGTCCATTCTTTCCAAATTACTCTATACACTGAACACAATATAAGAAACAATGAAATTGATTCTGGAACTTAAAACTAATATGTTAATCAGGAAAAAATAAATGTATGAAACCCATCAAGAAAACTGTGTAAAATAAAAAAAATTAGAGGGTACTTGTATTACAAAATAATTTAAAAAGCATAATATTATCACAGAAAGAGTCAACACATTGAAACAGAACAGAAACTCCTGACAGATATCACGTGTATATCAGATATAAATGTATGATTAAAATGCCATGTCAATTTAGTTGATAAAGCAAAGCCATCATACATGATGTAACAAAATACAGCAAACCAATAAAACCTTATATAAGGAAAAAATACTATGAAGAAAATTTGAAGGCAAATGACAAATAAGAAAAAGAAAAAACCCTACTGCTTAAAGTCCTATTACAAATAAAAAAAAAAGTAAAGTTTCTCCAAAATTGGCAACTGTAAATTTGCAAAAGGAATACAAAAAGCAAACAAATGTAAAGACTAGATAAAATATGAAAAAGCTCAATTTCAAAAATAATAAAGTGATGTAAATAAAGTGAGACACAATTTCACCTCTTAAACTTGCTAAATCATACAAAATTATAGTAACTCATGTTGGCAATGTAATGGGGAATGGGAATGTTGATAGGCCTAATTTGGGAATGTAATCTGGTGAGTCTCTGGAGGCAATCTGGCAATATGTACCAAAAACTCTAAAAACGTGCATCAGCTAGGACACAGCTATTCTGCTTCTAGGAATTTATTTTTAAAAATAATCATGGAAATGCAGAGATTTAGCTGCAAGAATGCTCACTTAATATTATAAGTGATGCCAAAAATTATTTCTATCTTTGTTTGATCTCATTTTCCCCTAAATTTCTACAATGTGGAGTACTTTTGATATAGGAGAAAAAGAATTGTTGCTTATGGGCAGATCTAAGTAAACAAGAAAGCCACATTAGTTTAATGGAAAGAATACTGGAGACTGAATTCCAAACCTAGATGCAACTCAGAATCACCTGAGTAGCTTCTTTTTTTTTTTTTTTTTTTTAATTATCTTAATTGGAGAATATGCCAGTTCTGACTTCTTGCCTCTATTACTCTGTTACCCATCACCTCCATGGCTGCTAACAAGCAAAGTACTATCATCCCTGGCCTACAGAATAGAGCCACTGCTGAACTTGGTGATGCTAGTACCTTTGCACTAGCACATTCTTGATAACCTTGATGAATGGTGAGTCCTTTGGGTTCTCCTGTGGAACATAACTCTGGTGAGTTTTATGGCCTCACATAATATATGAATTCCAGCATTCTTCCTCCCCTGAGCCTTTTTATTTCTTCTTCTACCATCTGCCAGGGCAACTTTGACATTTTCACTTCCCACAGCGTGAGACATCACTTTCTCCAGGCTCGTAAGAAACATGCTAGCAGTGAGTTTGTCCCATCCAAGGAGTCTTTGCCAGGGTGTTAAATCCTGTGTCCTAAAGAAGTGCCCCTAAATCTACGAATTCTTGGTAATCTAGTCTTACATTCCAGATTCCTTGTAGAAGCATCCTCGAAACCAAATCCCAGAAAATACTATGGCTTCTGAAGAACATGCTAGCAAATTTTTGCAACTCTTTCAGAGTGTAACGTCTTTCCTCCTTATCAAACCCATAACATTCTGTTCCAGGTTATGTTAATATTTAACCCTAGTTATTGTCCTGGCAACCAAGAGAGGAAATGGGACATCTCTGTGTGGGGGAAGGGATAGTACCAGTTGCCTTGCATTAGAGAAGCCTCTGTACTTTCTTTTCTCATAGGAGAAGTACTAACTCTTACTCCAAAATGGTGGGCCACTTCTAAAAGCTTTGAGAGATGTAGGGGGTATCTATAGAGTGAAAATCTTCAAGACCATCCCCTTAGATGTCCCCATCTCATGTTTCAGCATCCCATAAAATAGTGGACTTGACTTTTGCATAACAGACCCACTTTGGCTGACAATTTAAACATTTCTGGACCTCTAGGACCCGAATTAGCAAATCCTTAATTTACCCCTAAGCTGTAACTATTCTCCCATTGGAGGCCTCCTGTTAGGCTAACTTGAAGACACTCTGGCTCTCACACTTGGCCTTTAATTGTTTGTGAACCACCCTCATTTTCTAATTATCTCTCTGCAGGGCATTAGTGCAATTTAGTAACAACAAACAATCCCTACTACATCAAAATGGAAAACTTTTGCTTCCCAAAAGACATTGTTAAGAAAATGCACAGATGACAATCATAAAGATTGAACATATTCTGGGTCATAAAGCAAAACTTAACACTTTAAAATACTTCAAACTAAGTTCTCTGATGGTTACAGAATTAAACTGGAAACCAGAAAAGAAATATTTCTGGACAATCCCCATGGGTCCAAATGGAAAATATTTTGAGTTGAGTGATAACAAAAACACAATATACCAGAACTTGTGGGATACAGCTAAAGCAGTGCTGAGAGGAAAATTTATAACAGTCAATGCCTATACTATAAAAGAAGAAAGGTCTCATCAATGATACAAGATTTCACCAGAAGATACTAGGTCAAGAAGACCATACTTAACAAAAAGTGAGGAGAAGAGACGAATCAATGAATCAAAAGTAAGTTCCTTGAAAAAGTCAACAAAATAGATAAACTTCTAGCCAGACTGATCAAGAACAAAATATGACACCAATTACCAATATCAGGAATGAAATTGGGGAAATCACAGAAGACAATACTGATATTAAAAGCATAATAAAGGGATATTAGAAACAACCCTATGGCAATAGATTCTACAATATAGATGAAATTGATGAATTCCTCAAAACTTGCAAACTTCCAAAATTCGCCAAAAGAGACATAGGTAACCTGAATAGTACTATGCAATTCTGAGAAATTAAATTTGTAGTTTAGAAGCTTCCAGCAAAGAAAAATTCTGGTCCAGATGGCTTCACTGGCAAATTGTATCAAATATTTAAGTAAGAAATAATAACAACTCCACAGGAATTCTCCCAGAATTTATTTGCGGAAGAAATTCTTCCTAACTCAATTTATGAGACCAGAATTACACTAATAAGGAAACCAGATAAGAGCATTACAACAAAAGAAAATTGCACAATATCCCATATAAAAATCAATGCAAAAAACATCAACATAAATACTACCAAATAGAATCTAAAAATATATAAAAACTATATCATGATCATGTGGAGTTTATCTTGGGAATACAAGGTTGGTTCATTCAAATATCAATCAGAGTAATTCACCACATAATAGATAAAAGAAGAAAAAACATATCATCATCTCAATAGATGTGAAAGAAGCCTTTGACAAAATTTAACATCCATTCATGATTTTTAAAAACCTCCCAGAAATCTAGTAGTAGAAAGAAACTGCCTCAACTGTTTAAGGCTGTCGCCAAGAACTTTTACATTTTTTCATCGATGATTTATGTTCATTATTTCTTTCACAATTGAAAAAGTTTATTTTTCAGTTTATGCTGAATAGGGGCATTTAGTCAAACCCTAAAAATTCACCATAAGCTTTTGACATTGGATTAGTATGGAATATTCTAAGCTTTGAAATGAGTAATATCACACCAGGCAGTCTAGAACCTCTCAACTGTAGTTTCTCCAGAAGATAAACCTCATGTCTCATCCTCTGTTGAGTTAGAAATGTGACTATATGAGCTGGCATTGAGGACCAGGAAGTCTAACCGCATTTTATGTCGATTTTAAAACTATCTTTATCCCTTCATATCACCTCAAGTTCACACATACTTTCTGTGGGCATGTGTGGAATGGGGCCTACTAATCCAAAGCCTATGCTCAGGTTTGTCTAAGAAAAATTATTTCACTTAATATTTCCATAAATACTTAGGGTTCAGCTCTTTCTGTTCTGATAAATCATTTCCATCCACTTCTATCCATTGCTTTCCTTTCAAAATGTTGTTTGTTTCTCTCTTGTGCTATAGTTTCTTCTCTTTCTCTGGTGGTTGTGTTTATATGTGTGTTATTTTTTTCTGTTGTTTTAATGGGATTTAGGGTGGCAGCGCAGACAAGCATATGTTTTCATGTGCCATTTTTATAGCTTTATTATTTTGTAATTTACACAACACATAATTTACCCACTCTGATTATATATTTCAGTGATTTTCAGTAAATTTATAGAGTTGTTGAACTACTCCCACAGTTAAGTTTTAGAACATTTCCATCACCCCAAAAAGTTCTTTCATGCCCAAGTGTTGTCAGTCAATACTCTCAGACCCAGCCTCAAGCAACCAGTGATCTGTTTTCTTTCGCTGTAGATTTATCTTTTCTGGATAATGCATATAAATAGAACTGTACAATACACAGTCTTTTGTATCTGGCTTTTCTCACCTAGCATTATGTTTTTGAGGTTTGTTCATATTATAGAATTTCTCAGTAGTCTGTTTCTTTTTATTGATGAATTGTACTGCATTTTATGGACACACCACATTTTTTAAATTCCTTCACTAGTGGATGAATATTTGGATTCCAGTTTGTAGCTGTTATAAAAAGAATGCTTTTATGAACATTCTCTCACAAGGCTTTATGGGAAAATGTTTGTATATCTCATGGATAGATACATAGGAGTAGAATTGCTGTGCTGTGTGGTATGTTTAACTATTTAAAAATTTGTCAAACTGTTTTTAAAATTGCCTAAAACATTTCACATTTCCACCAGCAATGTTCTAAATTTTCCACATTATTGTCAACATTTATTATTATCTGACTTTTTGGCTGCAGTCATTCTAGTGGTTGTATATTGGTATGTCGTTGTGGTTTTAATTTTCATTTTGATAATGACGATTTTGACCATTTCTTCATGTGCTTATTTCCTATTCCTATATTTGCTGAGATGTCTATTCAAATCTTTTGTCCATTTCTTAATTGAGCTATTTGTCTTATTACTGACAAGAAATTGAGTTGTATTGAGTTGTGAGAATTATTTAATTACTCTTGATAACAATCCTTTACAGACATATGACTTGCACATATTTTTCTCCTGGTTTGAGTTGTCATTTCTTTTTCTTGTCTTTTGAAACACAAAAGCTTTTTAAGTATATAAAGTCCAAATTGTCAATATTTTCTTTTATGGATCATACATTTGGTGTTGTATTTAAGAACTTGCCTAATCCAAGGTTACAAAGATTTTCTTCTAAAAGTTTTACCTCTTACATTTTGATATGATAGATGTTTAATTGATTATGGGGTATTGTGTGAGGTTATAGTGTAGATTCATCTTTTTGCATATGCTACCTCACTGTCTCAGGACCATTTGTTAAAGACTACCTCTTCTCTATCAAATTGACTTGGCAATTTATTGAACATCAGTGGAGTATAAAGGTGAGGAGGTATTTTGAGAATTTCAGTTTAGTTCCATTAATATATATGCCTATCTGTTTACCACAGCAACACTATCTTGACTAATGTATCTTTTTAATAATTTTTGCAATTAGGAAGTGTGAATCCTCCAACTTTTTTTTTCAAGTTTGTTTTTGGCTATTCTGGGTCCCTTGCATATCTGTATGGATTTTAAGAAGAGCTTGTCAATTTCTGCAAAAAGAGCTGTATTAGTCCTTTTCACGCTGCTGATAAAGACATACCGAGTCTGAGCAATTTACAAAAGACAGAGGTTTAATTGGACTTACAGGTCCACGTGGCTGGGGAGGCCTCAGAATCATGGAGCAAGGCAAGGAGGAGCAAGTCACATCTTACGGGGATGGTGGCAGGCAAAAAGAGAGCGTGTGCAGAGAAACTCCTGTTTTTAAAACCATCAGATCTCGTGAGACCCATTCACTATCATGACAATAGCACAGGAAAGACCCACCCCCATGATTCAATCATCTCCCACCGGTTCCCTCCCATAATTGGAATTTATGGGAGCTACAAGATGAGATTTGGGTTGGGACACAGAGGCAAACCATATCAGAGCCACCTGGGAATTTGGTTGCACTGAATCTATAGATCAATTTTCCATCATTACTGAGACTTATAATCCATAAATGTGAAATATCTTTCCATTTAATTTGATTTTCTTTAATTTATGTCAACAATGTTTTATGGTCTTCAATGTATAGACTTCCGCTTGAAATTTGTTTCTAAACATTTGCTTATTTTTGATGTTCTGGTGAATAAAATTGTTGTCTTGGTTTTATTACATGTTATTCACTGCCTTAAAAGAAATACTCTATAATGGTCTTTCTCAGCTGTTTTATCTAAAATATAAATTGCATGATAATGTGTGAAAATGTATTATACACAAATATGATTTCCTGGACCATTTGCAATAACTCTTTGCACCTTTTCCATCAGAAATCCAAGGTACAGCATTTTAAAATTACTTTTTTGTTAATATAAACAACTTGGTACCTAAAAATATAATTAAAAAACAGTAAATATTGCTTTCTAAATTTAGAGAAATGGGCTTAAGAGAAAATTTCAGATAATTGATATAAATTTAAAGATTTTCTTACTTGGTTTAACTCCTGACAATAAGCTTTTATTAGAGAGTAGAGTTAGACTTGAGAGTTATGATAAGTAGACGGGCTGAAAAAATGGAAATAAAGTCATTCTCATAGAGTACTTCTGTGTAATATTCTCTACGTGTATTTGGTTTTCACTCACGACAATAGAGTTTTATTGTAGCATAAAATTTAAAAACTTTTTTAATGTGCCTTGTGCACAATTTATCAGTTTACTATGGCCACGATAACATTATGTAACTAACAACCACAAAATCTCAATGGTATCAATGTTAATCATTTGTTTAGCTCACAACTCTGTGGGTCAACTAATCTAGGCTGGACTCTGCTGGGCAGCTCTGCTAATCTCAGTTTTGCTTGCTTATACGTGTAGGTGATGTTTGATCTAGGCTAGGCTCATCTGGGCACCTCTTCTTAACTCAGGTGTGCTGACTCACACATTTGGGGTTTGGCTGATCCAGGTTGGAGTAAAATAGGCTGTTTTGCTAATGTTAAACATGCTTTCTCAAACATGTGAAGATAAGCTGATCTAGGCTGGTCTCTGCCGTGGTAACAACTCTGCTCCAGTTTTCTCTCATTCTTCTTCGGGGTTCAATGGGCGAGCCTGAGTCATGTTCTTTTTCTGACAATAGGAGAGGTCCAAGAGCAAGTGTAAACATGCAAGCCTCTTGAGGCCTAAGGTTAGAACTAGCTCACTGTTACTTCTAACTTTTTCTACTCTCCAAAGCAAATATCATAACGCTACCCAAATTTGAGTTTGGGAGGACATTTCTGCAACATGGACATAGGGAGGGACGAGGAATTTGAAACAACACAATATAGAGCAAAACCCTAAAAATAACTCATTATTAAAATTCTGAAGTCATCATGAGTTTATTCATGACTTTTCAAACTCATATTTGAGAGTTTCACCCTTAGACTCTCAAAATGACCTTCAAGAATGCCAACTCAATGTCAGAGTAAGGGACAGAGTCTTATTATCTGAGCCTTTGTTGTGTTTTCTGTGTTTTTGGTAAATAAATACATTTCTAATACAAGGGTATATTGGTGTGCTGATCTACACAGTATGTCTTGAATGACATTTATCTGAATAACGCTTTTTAATGTCACAAAGAATATGTTTAATTTGATAAAAAATAAAAAAGGCTTTGTACTTTTGAAACTGTGTTCTAAGCATTTGCTAGCCATTTGTACGTTACTCCCTCTGATTGTTATACAGCTCTAATGGATGTTGTTATACAGCTCTAATGGATGCATGTTTCAACACTCCCTCACCCTCTTGTGTTGAGGAGACTCTGAGTGGGATGTTCAGTAGTTGGTATATCATTCCTAGCTGACCAGATTCCATATAGTCACCAAATGGTAGAAATTATCTCAATGTGTTACAAAAAAAGAAATATTTGACATGCAATTAGACTGTACTTATTTAGTAAATTATATTGGGAGCAGAAGGAAATTGCATTTTGAGTAAATATACCAAATTACCCTAATTTGTACTTTCACTATGGTTTTCCATTCAACTATGACTAGGAAATTATCTCACTCAGTGAATTCTAAATATAGGAAAAAAAATTTAAAACAAGAAGCAATTCATTTAAATTCTAAATTTCTTACAACTCGTTTTCTGTAACCCTTTAAGAAGTGACTTGGCACCCAGATATACTGTCTACAGAATGCTATGAAACCTAAGGGAATCATAAGTTTTTGCTATAGTTAGTGATATATTTGGATAAGAACAAACAATTAGTTCAGTTTAAATCCTCTTCTACCCACCAATCTGTGGATCCACTAGGAAAATGGCCACAGCTCTTTTAGAATCAATTCATTTTAACAACTACTTATTGAGTCCTCATTACTTCCAAGGCCCATGACAAATGCTGTATGCATCCAGACATGGTACTAGAAGACCTAAGTCTAAGAAAGGAGAGAAAAATTTAGAGAAATACTTATTACAAGAACTCACATTTCTTGAGTGCTTACTACATGCCAAGTACTACATTAACTGTGTTATAATCATAATGTCATTTAATCTTCACAATAACCCTAAGACATAAGTATTATCATAATTCCCATTTTACATATGACGGAACAGAGGCTTAAAATGGTTAAGTAACTGGTGCATGGCGTCAGAGCTAGTAAAGAAGGCAAAACTTGAACTTGAACACATTTTTGTAGGAGTCAGTATTAATCACCATTGTTCAATAGGTTACAAGTACTCTTATTAGGGAAAAAAATGCAATGGGATCAAAGAGAAGGAAGATATTAGATATGAAGGAAGGGAGTCATAAAGGGGTGGGGTCCTGTGAGGAAGGGAATTCCAGGCTGAAGGATACATGAGCAAAGCTAAAACTCTGCAAAGCATATTCAGGCAATGGTAAGGAATTCTAGCATGGCTGCTGCATTTGGGGTGTGAAGAGGAGGAAAAATAGAGGGAAATAAGCCTGACATGGTAGTTTGGGGGAGAGTTTGTCTCATGTTTTGAATGCTTTTCATAAGAAATTGAGCTTTAGTTTTGAAGGCAGTGGGTGGTCCTAGAAGGTATTTTAGAAAAGGAGGTGATTAATTTAAAATTATGGTATCTCTATGTTTACATAAATGGTGATACCATGTACTATTATTCAGAAAGCTGCAAACTTCTATTATTATGACATGCTGGCCCCAGTGCAGGTGGATAAGACAGTCAACTTAAAAAGCCCAAGATTGGGCCAATTTTAGTATTAGACATGTAGTGAAGCTGTTGAATCATTACTGTATTAAACAATGCTCATATACAGATGTTTGTAAAAGTTGAGCCATTTGAAATTTGTTTCTCAAGTGGGTAAAATTGATAGTAAACATTCAGGAATTTCAAGATTCTTTTGAGAAATGCATGGGTTATAAACTGAAAGAAATATACCACCTATAAAAGGTGTATTCAGAAACGAATTGTTTAATGAGGTGATGAGGTATCACATTAAGGACTAAAAATGAGCTTTCCTATCCTATTGATGTTTTTGTTTGTCTTTTTCCTTCCAGAACTCCCATCCGGAATCTCTCTTAGTCTTATCTGAATGTCTTTGCACCTGGAATGCACTTCCCCTGTCTCTTTGCTTGATTCATTTCTAATGGTCACACAAGACTTAGCTTGGGTATCACCACCTTCTCCAGTAAGCTACCCTAATACATTTTCCCCACCCAAATCTTAATTAAGTACACATTTTGTGGTCGACCAAAGCCTCTTGTTCCCTATTCCAGCTTCTCTTATAGTCCTTCTTATATTACATGGTAGTATTATGTTTACTTTTCCACGTCCTAATGACTATGAAGTCCATGAGTGCAGAGACAGTTTTATTCATCTTTGGGTCCTCAATTTTTGTATCTTTTGTTCATATAACTACATAAGCAATAAAATGCTGGCTGAAGGAATAAATGCATATGCAACTGGGCAGCTAATATCTCTGAAGAAGCAATTTGATTGCTTAAAAGCCATAAGTTTAATCCTAAATGCTATAAAATGAGATGAGATAGCGTTTCCTTTTAATGAATGTTTGTTTTTATTTAACGGTTATGTATTTACAAGGGGAAACAAATGTTGAGGCTAAAAACTGGATGAAACTGAACTATTACAACAACCCTTACTCTGAGAATGAATACAAAGACAATCAAAGGATATTAAATAGTCCCCCTTATCCTCAGAGGATAAGTTCCAAACCCCCAGTGGATGCTGAAACTGTGGATAGTACTGATTCCAGCTGCCATCAATTGGAACATGTTTCTGTTCATGTCTCCCATCCACAAATGTAATGCGCTTTCCATCTTTAAAAAATGGGGTATATAATAAGTGTATATATTTATGGGATAAATGAGATGTTTTGATGTAGTCATGCAGTTGTGTAATAATCACATCATAGAAAATGAGGTATCCATCCCCTCAAGCATTATCCTTTATGTTATGCTTTTTCTATCTCAGCTAAGTATTTATTACGCACTGTGGCCATAAATTTTGCAATGTGAGGTATGACAGCAAAACTAGCACAAATTTATTTTTCTTTCTTCGTAAGTTCATGGACAAAAGATTTGTTCTTACTGTGTATCTTAGCAACCTCAGCATACGACTTTTTTTCTTTCCTTATTAAGTGAAAAACTTTCAACTTTTCACTTAATGGAAACACGTTACTGCTTCTCTTTGGCATAATCAAACTGCTAGCATCACTACTCTTCATAATCTCATGCCTTCACTTGGAAACCAGAAGTTAGATAACCATCTACATCTTATTAAAGTCATTGCGTTTTATTAGGTCAGCTCCCAGTTAACACAGTCCAGAAATTTCATTCATGTGCATGATTTGGGAGTCTTCACTTACATATTTATCTCAACCTACATCTCTGAATTTGTTTATATATTTCTTAAGAGAGAAAATTTTAATTGGAATAACAATAGGCATTCCCAGTGTTTTTAGACCAATGACTTCAAAACTGCAACAAGATTCAAGAGGGGACTTCCCAACTTTTTAATTACTTGAATCCCTCTCTCATCCCAGGATAGTAGATCTGAATTGTCTATGACAATGTTTTCATATTTACAATTTAAAACCTCACATACTACATAGCAAAAATACACCTTGTTATCTATAATGGCATGACATATAAAGAAATTAAAGGCCCTTTCCTACCAACAGTACCACTAAGAAAAAAGAAACTGAATATTCACATGGTATACTGAGTTGATTTATCAATTGATTTACTTTACTTTAGGTTTTAAGTGTATTGCATTAGATATCTCTTAAGGAATATATTATCAATGCAGTTTCTTTTCATATTGTATTAGTTGTCTCTTAAAATCCAAGCATTTAAGTTTAAGACATCCTCACGGAAGAACATGGTTTAATTACAAGGAGAAAAGCCAACAGAAATGCTTTTGGCACAGAAAATTTGCACTATGCCAGAGTATAATTATCCCTGCATGTACATACATAAGAGTATAGAGTGAAAAAAAAGGGGGTATATTTTCTTTTCAGAGCACATCGTTTACTGCATTCCCAGCAAAATGAAGGGAAGATGGGTTAAATAACACATAAAGCTTATGATTTTCACATTCAGTGGCAAAAATAAGATAAGCGTTAATTAATTAATCCAACTAAACTTTGAGTACCTCTTCAATGCCATAATCTGGAGTTGGATTTCCGAGGAAGCCAGTTCTGAGATGGGCTTCATTATGCAGGATATTTACTAAGAAGTGACTTGAGATAACATCTGCAGAAAAGAGAGGGAAGGAAACAAGAGTAGGCAGCAGGAGAAGGTGATGTTTGATGCAGCCCAGTGAAAGCCTTGTACACCCCCACAGGATCTCTGAAGCTATAGCTGCCCTTCAGAATTGCCATGCCCCTCCATGGGTGGGTAGGATCAGGCATATATAATCCTAAATCATTTACTCGTTGTGTCTTGGTCACCCTGGGAAGGGATGTGACCTTGAGCAAGGCAGCCCTTTACAGCTGAGGTGATCCCTGAAGGGGCTGGTTACTGAAGGCTGTTTGTGGACCGCACTTCCAATAGCTGAGATGAGTCCTTCCCTGAAGGGGGATCTGGATAACGCATCATTGTGTCCACCATAGCCATGCACTGTGCTAAGACTGGAAATACAAAAATGGGCACAATTTTTGCCCTTGGGAAGGTCAAAGTCTTGTAGGGTAGATTGTCTTATAAACACACAAGCTAAAATATATATATATTATTCGTTTTATGCTATTCTTGTTATTTATTTTGTGTATTTAAGGCACCGTCACAAACATTTACACACATTACCTCATTTAATCATCACTAGAACCCAATGTGGGTGGAACTATTAATATCCTATTTATCAGAAAGGAGGAATAAATGAATCAATGGTAAAGTGACTTGCTCAAGGTCCATTGGTAAGCGGTCGATGGATCCAGCATTCAAAGCCTTTCAGTTTGACTCCAGTGTGATAACTGGTTTTTAAAAAAATAGGTACTGCAGAAACAACAAAAGGTGTATGATCAACTTTGTCTATGTCTGTAGGTTTCAAAGAGCAGGATCTTTCCCAGATACACACATGTCAATTCCTTGTTTTAAAGCCTTCAATGACTACTCATTGCCTTCTAGGACAAGGCCAAACTCATCAGCATGAGGTTTACCAAAGCTCATCTAGCCTTTCTAATTAACTGTGTATGGCCTCTCTCATCTCACACCTCCTCAGTCACAGGTTAAACAACTTGTAGTTTTACTAACCAAATAAGTTGATGTTGTTTTAAACTTACAAGCCTTCGCACACACAGCTCCCTCTACTAGGAATGGTTTTACCAGAACGGTCCATGCCCATCCAAGCAACTTTTATATGTTCTTGAAGACTTGGCTCAAAGATCATCTGCTCTCTGAAGTCTTTGTCAAATTTTCCAGTTAGGGTAAATCACTTCCTCTTCTTTAGTCCCCATTGTAGCTTGTACATAATTTTACCAAGGTTACATCATACTGTCTTACAAATATTTTTATTTATTTCCATTTATGTTGCCTGAAGACAATTACTGTGTTTTACTTATTTTTAGAATTCCAGGCTCTAGCAGTTTCTGGCACAAAGTAGGAGATTAATATATTTTTGAAATAAATGGATAAATAAGTCATTCTGGACTCCAACCTCTACTTCATTCTCCACACCCAATCAGTCACCAAGTCTTGGGACATCTGCCTGTTTAAAAATTTCTAAATTTCTGGTGCCCTCTTCATCCCCGCAAGCACAGTCTCATTCAAGTCAGCAACCTCCTAAGTGGGATTTCTGTTTCTTGCCTTTAATCATACTTCCTCCTCTCCTTGCTCAAGCCGTCTTTTGCATGGCTAGCAGAGTAATTTGTCTGAAATGTAAATAAAATTACACCAATCTCATAGTTAAATCTCTCCATGGATCCCAACGACACACAAGATCAATTTTATATTTTACATTGCATATATGGCCTGCTAGTTATTTGTCCCCTGCTGATCTTTGTAGCTTCACCTCTCTCATTACTCCCCCATATTCAGAGCCAGAACGATAAAAGGTGGTACTCTCAGGAAAGCTAATAATTTGATACTAATCAAGTCAGTATTTTTTCAATACTTCTTCAGTCGTTTTGTCTAAGCAAGGATAGGAAGAAATTGATTTATTGAGGATAAAATTTTATTCCTCTTTATGTTTATGGTAAAAGATTTATGACATTAATTTATACCATACTGTTCCTAAATTCTGACAACTTCTTGGAAAGTAGAGTGAACCAGTTAAAATGTAGCTACTAGATAATTTCTAATTCAAATAAATAGTCCAATATATTGTTGTTGAATATAGGTGACTATCCTCTGACTGTCTTGGGTTTAGTTGTGCCAACTGTAGTTGGAACATTCAACTTGTGCATGTGTGTTGCAGAAAACATTTAACAATGAGAAGTCAGTACCAGTAGGAATGCTTTTTAATTTTTAGGCGAGGTACTGAGTATTTCTGTCAAAGAATGTGTGATTTCTATTTTGGCAGTGATATAATGAGTTGTAGATAGAAACATGACTTAACTGGTGCCATCTACTACTTAACACTTTAATGTTTAATGCCCATAGTAGATTGACATCAGAGCAGGCTGCCTGCCTGGTCTCCTCCTGGATATGGTTCGTTCCCTACTCACCCTGACCATACCATATATATGCAAGTTTTCAACACATCATAGTTTCCTGAACACATGCTTTTTGGATACACTGTTCTCTCTCCCTTCAATATCCTTCACTTTCTTTTTCTTCCACTAGGTTTATTTTGTTTTTCTTTTTAAATTTTTTATTTTGACAAATTGTAATCATATATAATTATGGGACCCACGGTGATGATAATATGTATACAGTGTGGAATGATTGAATCAAGCTAATTAACATATCCATCACCTTAAATACTAATAATTTATTCCCCCTCTCTAAATGCAATTTTCTACCCTTTGACCAACATCTCCCTGATTCCTCTCCCCATCCCCACCAGCCTCTGATAACTACCATTTTCTACCCTCTGCATCTATGAGTTTGACATTTTGAGATTCTATAATAAATAAAAACATGCGGTGTTTGTCTGTGACTGGCTTCTTCCACTTGGCATAATGTTTTTGAGGTTCATCCATGTCACAAATGCCTGAATTTCCTTCTTTTTAAAGGATGAAGAACATTCTTGTGCAATATATGCCATGTTTTCTTTATCCATTCATCCATCGATGGATACTTAGATTGATTCCGTAACTTGGCTATTATGAATAATGCTGTAGTGAACACAGAGGTGCAGATATCTCTTTGACACACTAATATTAGGGTTTCTTTTTGGTGTCATCTCTTCTATGAAGCTTTCCATAAAGCTTTTCCTAATGCCCATCTTCAAGACACTACAGGTGGAGATAAAGTTCTCCCTCTTCTTCATTTCCATAAGGCTCTTATATGATTCCTAGGTTTATCTTCAGTCATTGAGTAGGAGGTGTCCATTACCAGGCTAGATTATGGAGATATTTGTAAGAAAGATAAAGAGTTCATTTTTAACACGTTTAATTTGGGGTTTCTTTTAGAACATCCAAGTAGAGATGTCCAGTGTTCTGCTAAATATGTATGAGTTTACAGTTCAGATGAGAAGTGTTGGGAAACAGTTCCTTATGGTTTCTCACATTTTTGTGCATCTTGAGAGCAGAGTTTTCCATGTAGGAGTTCTGGATTTAGGGGAATTTATTTACCATGGAATGAAGATTTCTAAACCTACAGCAGAATAGGCCATGAAAAAAAGTCAGTAGTGGAAGGATGATTTAATGCAGAGCACTAAGAGGTGAGAGCAACAATGCCCTTGACTCCAAAAAATAATCTGCATTTAATTATCCTTGTCTGCCTAGACAGCTTCTATTCATCCTTTTATTCTCCATAATCTGCAGAATAAAAAAGTCAACAACTCTGTGAAGCCTTCCCAAATTTCCAAGAAGACTTAGATTTCCCTTTCCTATATTTGTAACATTATCTTCATTAGTCTATCACTTTTCACACAGTATTATTACTACTGGTTTACATGTTTGTCTTTTCTTCTGGGGCAAGAAATAAATAAATAAAATATAAAGAAGACAGTAACTTTCTGAATGTATAGTTATTACAAGTGGTTTTGATGAAAAAGGAGAAGAGAGGTATCTGCAATTGGGCTGATAATAGAGAAATGTAGGCAGATCCAAATCCAGAACAATCTTATACAGAGCAGAAGTATGATTGAGTCGTGGGGCAGGGTGGAGAGGCTTAGGAGAGTTGCATGGCCAGTGAGCCAACACTTGGGCATGACCATGGGGGGAATATCTGTGGTTCTGCAGGGGATGCACAGATGATGATGAAGAGCAGGACATGGTGATAATAAAGAGGTGGATGCTAGGTAATGGCTACATTGCTTCAGCATTTATGGTAGGCACTTTTTGTACATTGTTCTATATAATGTTCCAAACATCAATGGAAGGTAGATGTTATTGTTACCAAGAGACTTAGAGATATGAGAAAATTGACCCAAAGCTGCAAAGTTGACAAAAAGTGAAAAAATGGAAAAGTCTAGGCCTGTCTACCTTCAGATGCTTTTTCTAGTACACCAGTTTTTCCCTATCTGAGATTAACATAACACTGATTTATGCATAACTGGCCAGGAGATGTTAGACTAGTGTTACACAATAAAGAATTCTGAGGTCAAATAAGTTGAGAACACATAAATAAGAAAGATAATCAGGTATATTAACTGCAGATTTCTACAAATTAATTTGATTATAGTATTCATTTGTTCACATACCAAAAATCACCATCTATCATGACACTAGCATCAGGTCAGAGTTTGGAAAATGCTACAGTCCACTATGATAGCAAATGTCACCCATGTAAAAATCTTATTTTGTTTACAGAGAAATTGTAACCAAAACAAAACTTTCACGGCCTTCACCCACTCATTGTCACTCAGAAGTTATAAACAAGTAGATCATATGGCTCAGAGCTCCTATGAGCTAGTTCACATTATTAGTTGTCAACCTGTCAATTCATTAAAAAGGTATTAAAGTGTACTTATTTCATACCAGGGACACACATTTTGCTTCTGACTAGTTCTAGATAGGAAAATGCTTCCCTCTACCTTAGAAATACTATCCAAGTATAATTATAGAGGAACAAAAAGATCTGCCAGTGATCTTATGCAAATTTTGGAAATATCAGTGTGAGTTATCTTAAATTAACCAGACTTTCTATGTAAGAGTACAGATTATAAACTCTTTAGGGAAAATGCGCTATTTGTTGTTACATAACAGCTAGGCAGTCCATCTGCTCTTTGATCACTGTTCTACTTTGAATGACCATTTGGTATTTAATTAATCACCTTATTGGAGAACCCATCTCACATTGTCTGCATGTGATCGCATAGGCAAAGGAAGATGGAGACACTAGCTACCAGAGGCTTCTTTGTATATTTTCATGTAGGTATTATTTCATATGGATTGAATTTTACTCACAGCCTCAAAATAAATAAAATTTACACTAACTGCTATTTTGTTACAGGGAAGTAATGCCACAGTTCTACCTGCTATTTAAAGTAAATGCATTAGAATAAAATTTTAGTTCAACTTGGCATAGTAGCTACAAGTAAAGACTCTAGAAACACGTCTTGGGCTCTGTCCCTTACTAGCCACATGGTATGGAACAAGCAACATATTCTCTCTGTGCCTTTGTTTCCTCAACTATAGAATAAAGATAATACTGATCCCTGCCCCATAAGATTTTAGGTGAATTAAATGAACTAACATATATAAAGAACTTAGAAGAGTACCTGAAACAGAGTAATGCTATATAACTGTAAGAAGATTAATTAACTACAGACTTTTAGGTCTTCTCAGAACTTTTAATATGCTTGTGTTTAGTGTGCATCTGTAAGAACCTAGTTGTTAGGAAGGGACTAGCATACTATCTATTCGGTATTGTACTAGAATTCCTACAAGTAAGCACTATAAGGCAAGAAAAATAAACCAAAGGTGTTAGGTTTCGAAATAAAGAAACAGAACTGATATTAATCACAGACAAGTTTATCGACAAAGAAAACTAAGAGAACATGCACACTAGTTTTTGGAACTAAAGAGAGAGTTCAGCCACATTGTTACAAAAAAATATCAATATGCAAAAATAAATTTTATTTATTCACACTAGCAACAAACAGAAATTGTAATTAAAATTAAAACTATTGATACTAGTAACAAAAATACTATCTAGAAATAAATCCAAAGTCCAAGAGTACTCTAAAATTATGCTTGAAAGGTATTTTAAACATCTATTTTATTTAAAATAAGAATTCTAGCCATGAGAAGACTCAGGAGAGTACAGAGATCAAATTTTGCTGAATTAATCTAAAATTGAATGTAATTCCAACTAGGAGAGTGAGCTCTGGATATAAACTTGGCAGCATTCAAATTCCAATATAACCACTTACTATGTTATCTCGGGCAAGTTACTTCAACTTTCTGTGCTTCGGTTTCGTTATCAGATAGAGGCAATGTAGTATTTTTCTCTTTAAGTTCTTCTGAATGATAAATAAAATAATAAGGATAAAGTTCTTAAAATACTCCTGGCACATATTCAAGTGCTCAAAAAATGTTGCCTATTACTTTTGTTCTTGTTATATTAAGAACTTCTACAGGTTTATAAAAAGAGAAATGACCTAATAGAAAATAGGATATCAAACTAAAAGGAGTTCACAGAATAAGAAATGCAAAGTCCAATATGCATTTAAAGTATTCTTTACTAATACTTTTTAAGAAAAAATAAAACCCTATATTTCTTTGGTAATATTGGCAAAGATTAAAAAATATATTTCCAAGAATATAAGAGAAATAAGTGTTTTCATACACCACAAGAATGTGAATTGGCACAATTTTGGAGAAAAATATGACAGTATCTAACAGATTATAAGATGTGTATAAATTTTGATATAGCAATTCAATTTATGTATTCTGTAGGATTTATCCTACAGAAGCAATAGCGTAAGTAAGCTAAGATGGAATACAACGATGTTTATTGCCATAATTGTAGTATCAGAAACTGAAAATATCCTAAAGAGTCATATGATTCAGCCAATGAAGATGGAGAGATAGACAGATATACATTAACATGGAAAAATGCCCAAGACCTATTGTTAAGTGAAAGAGCAAGATGCAGAACAGTAGTCTAACAAGATATCACAATTTAAATTTTTCGTATAAGTTTTGGAATATACATAAAATCCTCGGAAAGAATATACAGAATCTGTTCACTGAGGTAAACTCTGGGGATGGGGATGGGGAGGGAATACATATGGCTTTCATTATCTCTTTTAAGCATGTCTCAATTGTCTAAAAATGCTACAAGGTGACTGGCTTACTTTTATGGTAAATAGATTTACTTCTACTAAGTTTTATTTAATTAACATGGTTTTCACCAGTAAGCTGTCTCTTAGCTTCATCTATATGTTAAATTATTTATATTCATTTACTAAATACTAAACACTTCTCTAATTCAGTAAGATGTTTACTATTTAAATTTATGAAATTTTAGAATGCTAGGTCATTGACATTTTAGTTCAATCTTTTCTGGTGCATGCTTAAAACTGACTATATATTTCATCAGTATGATGGTTAATACTGAGCGTTAACTTGTTTGGATTGAAGGATGCAAAGTATTGTTCCTGGGCGTGTCTGTGAGGGCGTTGCCAAAGGAGACTACAATATTTGAGTCAGTGGACTGGGAGAGACAGACCCACCCTCAATCTAGGTGAGCATCGTCTAATCAGTTGCCAGAGCGGCTAGAACAAAGCAGGCAGAAGAAGTAGGAAGGACTTGACTTGCCGAATTCTTTCGGCCTTCATCTTTCTCCAGTGCTGGATACTTCCTGCCCTTGAACATCAGACTCCAAGTTCTTCAGCTTTTAGACTTTTGGACCTCTACCAGTGGTTTGCCAGTGACTCTCGGGCCTATGGCCACAGACTGAAGGCTGCACTGTCAGCTTCCCTGCTTTTGAGGTTTTGGTACTCGGACTGGCTTCCCTGCTCCTCAGCTTGCAGACTGCCTGTTGTGGGACTTCACCTTATGGCCATGTGAGTCAATACTTCTTAAAAACCTCCCCTTCATATATACATGTATCCTATTAGTTCTGTCCCTCTAGGGAACCCTGACTTTGGGATACAACCAGAGTCAAATTGCAAAGGTTTCAGTTGTCTATTTGAACAATTCTGTCATTTCCCTATATAGTATATACCCCTCACTAGGACAATGAAGAACAATACCCATAGGCTTTGCTTGATCAGCATGGCAACTTCGGGTTTGTTTGGACATTTAAAAAGCATGACTCTTGATACCTCTGGGCAGGAGTTGGGGAAATACTAGTGAAGCCAAAACACTCTGATTGGAGAAAGAAGGTATCTCTTTAGTATCCCCTAAAAAGCCTTCCTGAAATGACCTTCCACCTCTCCTCATTTCCCTATGTTCCATTCTGTTGGCATACATGGTAAGGAGAGGATGTTTTCTCTAAGCCTTTCCCCGTTGCCAACCCGTACAGTTAGTGGTTCATTCAGTTCTCCCCTACCCTTCACCAGCACCTACTATTTTGGATGTCTTGCCTAGCATCCATCCAAGGTAATGTGGCTGTATTTAGTATTTAAGTCTTGGTGAATATGTGAATCATCCCACTTTTCTTTCTTTCTCTTTCTTTCTCTTTCTTTCTTTCTTTCTTTCTTTCTTTCTTTCTTTCTTTCTTTCCTTCTTTCTTTCTTTCTTTCTCTTTCTTTCTTTCTTTTTTTTTTTTTTGAGATGGAGTCTCACTCAGCCACCCAGACTGGAGTGCAGTGGTGCGATCTCGGCTCATTGCAGCCACCATCTCCCGGGTTCAAGTGATTCTCCCATCTCATCCTACCGAGTAGCTGGGATTACAGGCACCCGCCATCATGCCTGGCTAATTTTTGTATTTTAGTAGAGATAGGGTTTCACCATGTTGGCCAGGCTAGTCTTGAACTCCTGACCTCAGGTGATCTGCCCGCCTCGGCTTCCCAAAGTGTTTGGATAACAGGCGTGAGCCACCGCGCCCGCCCCATCCCACTTCTTTCTTATAAATTTCCTGTTAAATCTTGGGGGTTTTGTTAATCTCAGAAAGTGTATTACCTAGACTTAGGCTTTTTTTCTTATAGCTGAAGAAGGGGCAGATATATGTATATGCTGAAAGTTGTTCTGAGTGTTTGCATTCAGGAAACTACAAGTAAAAGCAATCTGTTTACCTAGGAGGTTGTTGAGTTTTGTACTGGAAATTCTATCCAGTGCAACAAGAGAAAACCTAAAGGTCTCTAGATTTGAAAGGGTGATGTAAAACTGTCTTTATTCACAGACTCCAAGATAGCATGTGTAGAATATCCTATTAATCTTTAAAAACGCTTCAAGAGCTAATAATTGAGTTTAGCAATATTACAGGAAAAATGATCTACATGCAAAAAATCAGTTGTATTTTTATGTACTAGTAATGAACAATTGGAAACTGAAAGTTAAAACAGTGCAATTTAAAATATTATCAGTAAATACAAAATATATAGTGAAAAATCTGGCAAAAGATGTAGAAAACCAAAAGCTATAAAAACCATTGCAGACATAAATTAATGAAAACCTAAATAAATGTTGATATTGGGGGAAAACCCTATAGAGAAACAGGTTTTGATGGACTGAATTGTAGTCTCCAAAATATATGTGAAAGTCCTAACCCCTGGCATTTGTAAATGTGACCTTATTTGGAAAAATATTCTGTGAAAAGGTAATTAAGTGAGAGATATTGAGATAAGATTCATCCTGGGTTATCTGAGTGGACCCTGAATCCAATGACAAGTGTCCTTATAAGAAGAGGAAAAGACACAGAGAACACAAAGGAGAGACACTGGAGAAGTCATGAGAAGATGGAGGCAGAGATTGGAGTTATGCAGCCCCAAGCTAAGGAACCCCTAGAGCCACCCAAAGATGAAAGAGGCAAAAAAGGATTTTTCCAGAGCCCTGAGAGAGTACCGCTCTACCAACACCTTGATTTCACACTATAAGCCTCTAGAACGATGGAGGAATACATTTCTGTTTCAAGCTACCCAGTTTGTGATAATTTGCTATGACTGTGCTAGAAAACTAATATACAGATATAAGAATTACAATGGACCTCTTGTCAGCAACCACGCAAAAAAAGAGAGTGAAATGAAATATTTAAAGTGTTGAAAGAAAAATTAATCTACCAACTTAGAATTTTATATCCAGAAACATTGTTATTCAAAAATGAAAGAGAAATAAAGACTTTCTCACAAAAAAACTGAGAGAATGCATCACCAGCAGATATACCTTGCAAGAAATGTGAAAAAGGTCTTCAGACAGAAATATATATATATATATATACCTTATATATAGGAAAAGAAGAATGTCAGAGAAGGAATAAGTGAATGAAAACAAAATGATATATATTTTTTATTCTTAATTGACGTAACTGATAACTGTCTGAAAACAGTGTATTGGGTGATCGTAGCATATGTGTAAGAACATTGAATAATAGCAATGTCACAAGAAATGGATGGAAGAAATTGGGAATACTCTTTTAATGAAATATACTACATGGGAAGCAGTTTAGTGTTATTTGAAGGTTGGACTTATATTAACTAAAGCTATATGTTGTAAACTCCACGGCAACTTAAATTTATTGAAAAAGGAATATTATTGATATACTAAGGGAGAGAATGAAATGAAATGGAATCATCTTAAATACTCAAGTAAAATCAGAGAAGCTAGAAAAGAGAAAAATGAAGAATAAATGAAACAGAAAGGTTACAAACATGGTATATAAGAATCCAACTATATCAACAATACTTTAAATGTACCAATGTACACAATGTTTTAAAAACAGAGATAGTAAAATTCATGGAAAACAGCACCCAATCATATGTTGTTCACAAAAAAATGGATTTTAGATATAAAGACTCGGGTTAAAAGTAAGAGAATATAAAAAGATATATCACAGTAACACTAAAATAAGAAATCTAGGGTACCTATATTAATTTCATATTATGGTTGAAGAATTCTATACTATTCTATCAGTAATTGGTAGATCAAAGCAGGCAGAAAATCAGTAGGGATATAGGTGACCGAAACAGCACTATCAATCAACTTGATCTACTTGACATTTATAAAATACTGTATCCAAAAACAATATAATACATATGCACTTCAAGCTACGTAAAACATTCAATAAGATAGAACACGTGCCTCACACGGGGCAGCCCAACGTTGGCCGGGCGCGGTGGCTCAAGCCTGTAATCCCAGCACTTTGGGAGGCCGAGACGGGCAGATCACGAGGTCAGGAGATCGAGACCATCCTGGCTAACACGGTGAAACCCCGTCTCTACTAAAAAAATACAAAAAAATAGCTGGGCGCGGTGGTGGGCGCCTGTAGTCCCAACTACTCGGGAGGCTGAGGCAGGAGAATGGCGTGAACCCGGGAGGCGGAGCTTGCAGTGAGCTGAGATCCGGCCACTGCACTCCAGCCTGGGCGGCAGAGCGAGACTCCGTCTCAAAAAAAAAAAAAAAAAGATAGAACACAATCAGAGCTATTAAATGCACCTTCACAAATTTAAAAGAATAGAAATTATACAAGATATGCATATGGAAAATTCACAGACCACAATATATATAAATAATAAACCATGATGGAATTGAAGAAACAATCAACAGCAGAAAGTAGCTAGAATAGCTCCCAAATACTTGGAAATTAAATAACATACTTCTAAATAATTTGTGGGTCAAAGAAGAAGGCCTAAGAGATAGATAAAAAGACTTGGACCCAAGTTAAAAATGAAAATAAACCTTCACAAATTTTAAAGAAAGTAGAAAAAATAAAAACAAAAATTAGATAAGAAATCAATGAGACTGAAAACAGGGGAAGCAATAGATTTCAAAAAGTCTTTGGAAAGATGAATAAAGCTGGTAAACTTCTAGTTAGGATAAACACGAAAAAAATAAAGAAGAGGACAGAATTAACAACATCAGAAATATGTCCCAGAGATTCTGGTATGTTGTGTCTTTGTTCTCATTGGTTTCAAAGAACATCTTTATTTCTGCCTTCATTTCGTTATGTACCCAGTAGTCATTCAGGATCAGGTTGTTCAGTTTCCATGTAGTTGAGCGGTTTTGATTGAGTTTCTTAGTCCTGAGTTCTAGTTTGATTGCACTGTGGTCTGAGAGACAGTTTGTTATAATTTCTGTTCTTTTACATTGGCTGAGGAGTGCTTTCCTTCCAACTATGTGGTCAATATTGGAATAAGTGCAATGTGGTGCTGGGAAGAATGTATATTCTGTTGATTTGGGGTGGAGAGTTCTGTAGGTGTCTATGAGGTCTGCTAGGTGCAGAGTTGAGTTCAATTCCTGGATATCCTTGTTAACTTTCTGTCTCATTTATCTGTCTAATGTTGACAGTGGGGTGTTAAAGCATCTCGATATTATTGTGTGGGAGTCTAAGTCTCTTTGTAGGTCTCTAAGGACTTGCTTTATGAATCTCGGTGTTCCTGTATTGGGTGCATATATATTTATGATAGTTAGCTCATCTTGTTGAATTGATCCCTTTACCAAGATGTAATGGCCTTTTTTGTCTCTTTTAATCTTTGTTGGTTTAAAGTCTGTTTTATCAGAGATTAGGATTGCAAGCTCTGTCGTTTTGTTTTCCATTTGCTTGGTAGATCTTCCTCCATTCAATTTATAGCACTAAATGCCCACAAGAGAAAGCAGGAAAGATCTAAAATTGACACCCTAACATCACAATTAAAAGAACTAGAGAAGCAAGAGCAAACACATTCAAAAGCTAGCAGAAGGCAAGAAATAACTAAGATCAGAGCAGAACTGAAGGAGATAGAGACACAAAAACCCTCCAAAAAATTAATGAATCCAGGAGCTGGTTTTTCAAAAAGATCAACAAAATTGATAGACCACTAGCAAGACTAATAAAGAAGAAAAGAGAGGAGAATCAAATAGATGCAACAAAAAATGATAAAGGGGATAGCACCACCGACCCCACAGAAATACAAACTACCATCAGAGAATACTATAAACACCTCTATGCAAATAAACTAGAAAACTTAGAAGAAATGGATAAATTCCTGAACACATACACTCTCCCAGGACTAAACCAGGAAGAAGCTGAATCCCTGAATACACCAATAACAGGCTCTGAAATTGAGGCAATAATTAATAGCCTACCAACCAAAAAAAAGTCCAGCACTAGACGGATTCACAGCTAAATTCTACCAGAAGTACAAAGAGGAGCTGGTACCATTCCTTCTGAAACTATTCCAATCAATAGAAAAAGAGGGAATCCGCCCTAAATAATTTTATGAGGCCAACATCATCCTGATACCAAAGCCTGGCAGAGACACAACAAAAAAAAAGAGAATTTTAGACCAATATCCTTGATGAACATTGATGCAAAACTCCTCAATAAAATACTGGCAAACCAAATCCAGCAGCACATCAAAAAGCTTATACACCATGATGATGTGGGCTTCATCCATGGGATGCAAGACTGGTTCAGCATACTCAAACCAATAAATGTAATCCAGCATATAAACACAACCATAGACAAAAACCACATGATTATCTCAATAGATGCAGAAAAGGCCTTTGACAAAATTCAACAGCCCTTCATGCTAAAAACTCTCAATAAATTTGGTATTGATGGAACATATCTAAAAATAATAAGAGCTATTTATGACAAACCCACAGCCAATATCATACTGAATGGGCAAAAACTGGAAGCATTCCCCTTAAAAACTGGCACAAGCAGGGATGCCCTCTCTCACCACTCCTGTTCAAGATAGTGTTGGGAGTTCTGGCCAGGGCAATCAGGCAAGAGAAAGAAATAAAGGGTATTCAATTAGGAAAAGAGGAAAAGAAGAAGTCAAATTGTCCCTGTTTGCAGATGACATGATTGTATATTTAGAAAACCCCATCGTTTCAGCCCAAAATCTCCTCAAGCTGATAAACAACTTCAGCAAAGTCTCAGGATACAAAATCAATGTCCAAAAATCACAAGCATTCTTATACACCAATAACAGACAAACAGAGAGCCAAATAATGAATGAACACCCATTCACAATTGCTTCAAAGAGAATAAAATACCTAGGAATCCAACTTACAAAGGATGTGAAGAACCTCTTCAAGGAGAGCTACAAACCACTGCTCAACGAAATAAAAGAGGACACAAACAAATGGAAGAACATTCCATGCTCATGGATAGAAAGAATCAATATCATGAAAATGACCATACTGCCCAAGGTAATTTATAGATTCAATGGCATCCCCATTAAGCTACCAATGACTTTCTTCACAGAATTGGAAAAAACTACTTTAAAGTTCATATGGAACCAAAAAAGAGTCCACATTGCCAAGACAATCCTAAGTCAAAAGAACAAAGCTGGAAACATCACACTACCTGACTTCAAACTATACTACAAGGCTACAGTAACCAAAACAGCATGGTACTTGTACCAAAACAGAGATATAGACCAATGGAACAGAAAAGAGCCCTCAGAAACAATACCACACATCTACAACCATCTGATCTTGGACAAACCTGAGAAAAACAAGAAATGGGGAAAGGATTCCCAATTTAATAAATGGTGCTGGGAAAACTGGCTAGCCATATGTAGAAAGCTGAAACTGGATCCCTTCCTTACACCTTATATAAAAATTAATTCAAGGTAGATTAAAGACTTAAATGTTAGACCTAAAACCATAAAAACCCTAGAAGAAAACCTAGGCAATACCATTCAGGACATAGGCATGGGTGAGGACTTCACGTCTAAAACACCAAAAGCAATGGCAACAAAAGCCAAAATTGACAAATGGGATCTAATTAAACTAAAGAGCTTCTGCACAGTAAAAGAAATTACCATCAGAGTGAACAGGCAACCCACAGAATGGGAGAAAATGTTTACAATCTACTCATCTGACAAAGGGCTAATATCCAGAACCTACAAAGAACTCCAACAAATTTACAAGAAAAAAAAACAAACAACCCCATCAAAGTGGGCAAAGGATATGAACAGACACTTCTCAAAAGAAGACATTTATGCAGCCAACAGACACATGAAAAAATGCTCATCATCACTGGCCATGAGAGAAATGCAAATCAAAACCACAATGAGATACCATCTCACACCAGTTAGAATGGCAATCACTAAAAAGTCAGGAAACAACAGGTGCTGGAGAGAATGTGGGGAAATAGGAACATTTTTACACTGTTGATGGGAGTGTAAACTAGTTCACCCATTGTGGAAGACAGTGTGGCAATTCCTCAAGGATCTAGAACTAGAAATACCATTTGACCCAGCCATCCCATTACTGGGTATATACCCAAAGGATTATAAGTCATGCTGCTATAAAGACATGTGCACACATATGTTTATTGTGGCACTATTCACAATAGCAAAGACTTGGAACCAACCCAAATGTCCATCAGTGACAGACCGGATTGAGAAAATGTGGCACATATACAGCATGGAATATTATGCAGCCATAAAAAAGGATGAGTTCGTGTCCTTTGTAGGGACATGGATGCCGTTGGAAACCATCATTCTCAGCAAACTATCACAAGAACAGAAAACCAAACACTGCATGTTCTCACTCCTAGTTGGGAATTGAACAATGAGATCACTTGGTACTGGTATAAAAATAGGTGCATAGACCAGTGGAAGAGAATAGAGAACCCAGAAATAAACCCAAACACTTGCAGCCAACTGATCTTTGACAATGCAAACAAAAACATAAAGTGCGGAAAGGACACCCTTTTCAACAAATGGTGCTGGATAATTGTCTAGTCACATATAGGAGAATGAAACTGGATCATCATCTCTCACCATATACAAAAATGAACTCAAGATGGATTAAGGGCTTAACTCTAAGGCCTGAAACTATAAAAATTCAGGAAGATAACTTTGGAAAAACCCTTCTAGACAAAGGCATAAGAATGATATGATGGACTTTGGAGACTTGGGGGAAAAGGGTAGGAAGGGGGTAAGGGATAAAAGACCCTAATTTGGGTGCAGCTTATACTGCTCGGGTCATGGGTGCACCAAAATTTCATAAATTACCACTAAAGAACTTACTCATGTAACCAAACACCACCTGTTCGCCAATAACCTACGAAAATAAAAAATTTCAATAAACAATAAAAATTAAAATGAACTGTACATATAAACACTGTTTTCTAGTTCTGTACAACCACTTTACCTGTATACCGGAATTGAAGAGTTGAATGGATGGCAAATGGTGAGAGCCATGTTTCTCACTATTGGAGTAAATGTTACAGCAAAGCAAGGCTAGAGTAATCCTTGCCGTAATGAATTAGAAGTAGGAACACCAATATAAACTAATGTTCAGTTTAATATAGATGCAGATAGTTACATATATTAATATTTATAGATATGTGTGTATACATGAATTAATACACACATGCACATGCACATATAGACAGTGGAGAAACCTGAGAAATACCATCTCAGTCAGGTGACCAAGATGAGTACCAATGGTGATAAATCATGTTGCTCAAATGTACTCTTGATATGGTTTGATAAGAATAGCACTTCATCTCTCATCTTCCTCCTCAAACTCCATAACCCAAGTCTCATTATGGAAAAACATCAGAAAAATCCAAGTTTAGTGTCATCCTACGAAATACCTGACCAGTAATCCTCAAAACTTTCAAAACAAGCAAAGTTTGAGAAATTGACATAGCCAAAAGGTGCGTAAGGAGACCTGATGACTAACAGCATCATGGCATCCAAATGGGATTCTGGAGCAGTAAAAAAAATTAGGTCATATTGATTTGTTATTAGTGGCAAATGTACTACACTAACGTATGACATTAATAGGAGAAACCAGATGTGAAGCATATGGGAATATTCGTTATTATTTTCACATTTTTCATGTAAATTTGAAATTATTCTAAAATTCAGTTTTTTAAAAAATACACTGTTAAGATAATTTAAAGGAAACAAGTCACAGACTTGGAGAAAATGTATGTGCATACCATATCTGATTAAAATACTAATTTTCTGAATGAAGAAGTCTTAAAACACCAAAATAATTCCATAAATGCATACAATTATGATTTGTTAATCAAAAAATTTTTAATAAATAATTGTTTTAAAAAACTTAAATCCTCAGCTACTTGGGAGGTTGAGGCAGGAGAATGTTGTGAACCCGGGAGGCAGAGGTTGCAGTGAGCCAAGATTGTGCCACTGCACTCCAGCCTGGTCACAGAGCGACACTCCGTCTCAACACAAAAACAAAAACAACAACAACAAACTTCAATCCTAAAAAACACAGCAAAATGAAAAAAACATATGAATTTTAAAATGTGCAAAAGATTTGAACAGACTTTTCGTCAAAGAGGGCATACAGATTACAAAAATTCATTTGAAAAAATGTTCGATATCATTTGTCCTTAGGGGAAAATGCAGACAAAAGCCACAGTACAATTCCGCTATACACTTATTAGAGTAGCTAAAATACAAAATCTGAAATTTCCAAATGTTGGACAGTATGTGGAGCAACAGGAACTCTTATTCATTGCTCCAGAGAATAAAAATTGATACAGCCACTTGAGAAGACCGTTTCTTATAAAGACAGAATTACCATAAATGGAAACAATCTTATACTTAGGTTTTACCCAAGTGAATTGAAAATTTACATTCACAGAGCAACCTTTACATGAATATTTATAGGAACTTTATTCATAATTGCCAAAGAAGATGTGCTTCAAGAGGTAAATGGACAAATAAACCTTGTTACATCCATACAATGGAATACCATTTAGCGATAAAAAGAACTAGCTATTTATGCATATAATATGCATGGATCTTAAATGCATTTTGTTAAGTGAAGAAGCCAGATTCCAAAGACTAAATATTTTATGATTCTACTCATATGACATCCAGGAAAAGACAGTGATATAGATACAAATAGCAAATTAGTAGTTGCCAGTAGTTTAGGAAGTGAAGGAAGTGGCTGAATACAAAGGGGCTGCACAGAGGAATTTTAGACTTACGGAACTGTTCTATTATGAAGTTGAGTGGTAAATATATGACTGTATGCATTTGTTAAAATCCATACATCTGTGCATCATAAAGAGTTAACTTTGATGTATGAAAACTTAAGTAATTCAATCAGCCATTGTATATTTAAAAGAATCACTGACTGCTGAGAGAGGAATGAATTTTACAGGGGTAAATGAGGAAGGAGAGACACCAGTGTGGAAGCCTTTACTATAGTCTAGGTGAGAAATGATGTTAGCTTCACCCACAGAGGTAGTAATGGAGATCCCAAGCAAGGAGAGTCTGAGAAACTGGCACGGGTAAGAAGAGGCTAAGGAGATGTGACAATTGAAAGCAGTGTAATACACTGGAGGGCATAAAAAGGAAACTGGTTAAAAATTAGGTAAGGAATTATGAATAAACTAGAAGTTTTTGTTAATAATGATGTATCAATATTGATTTATTAGTTGTAACAAATGTACCATAATAATGTAATCTGTTAATAGGAGAAACTGGGTGTGGGGCATATAGGAACTTTGCAGCATCTGTGCTATTTTTCTGCATGATTCCACTCACATGATGTATATAAAGTAGTAGAAGTCACAAAAACAGAAAGTAGAATGGTTGTTGCCAAGGGATGTAAGGAGAGAGAAATGTGAAGATGTTGTTCAATGGGCATAAAGTTTTGGTCATGCCAGATGAAAAAGTTATAGAGATTTTTTGTACAACATTGATCATATACTTAACATGTTAAAAATTGTTAAGATGATAAATTTATGTGTTTTTAATCACAGTGAAAGAAAAGTTGCACTAGAATACAAGGCCAGAGGTATTGATATCAAAACAAGTTAAGAGTGATGAATATTGAAAGGAAAGAGAACATATTTGGTAACAATACAATCTACCCAGAAAATCAATAAATTAGGCATGGGGGAAATTCAAATACTTAAGAGACTTCCAAAAGATTGTATATAGAATTCACTATAGCAAAATCAAGAGTGTTGCCCCACAAAATCAATAACTAATTAGAACATGTAATAGAAAATATCCCACTTACAACAGCAGCAAAATCCAGAAATTATCTAAGAAGCTTGACAAAATTGTTTAAGATCTTTATGCAGGCACCTAGAAGTTTCCTGATAGATTCAGGTAAAAAATAAAAGTCCCAAATAGAAAGATCAATATACCATATTTGTCAATGGAAAACAGAGTATTGTAAATATGTCAATTGTCCTTAAATTATTTAAAGATTTGGTACCTTATCTATATTTGCCAAGATGATAAGCTTGGGCTACTATCTTCCTGGGAAACAGCCCTGGGCAATTATAGGAGAGAGAATGACAAACAAAGGAATTAAACTTGCTAACTATATTGTATTAGTTTCTCAGGGCTGCCATAACAAATTGCCACATAGTAGGTGGCTCAAAGCAACAGAAATTTA
This sequence comes from Theropithecus gelada, assembly GCF_003255815.1. Lineage (NCBI taxonomy): Eukaryota > Metazoa > Chordata > Mammalia > Primates > Cercopithecidae > Theropithecus > Theropithecus gelada. The sequence goes on from NC_037689.1 coordinate 135,971,955, forward strand.
CTCTCTCACAATTCTGTTCATCAGAATCTGAAATCAGTATCACTGGGCTGAAATCAGTATCACTGGGCTAAAATCATGATGTCAGGAGGACTCACTTTCTTCGTGCTCCAGGGGAGGATATGTTTCTTGCCTTTCCAGCTTTTGATGGCTGCCACTATTTCTTGGCTTATGGCCTCATCACTCTAATTTCTGCCACCATCTTCATGATGCTTCCTCTGAGTATGTGAGAAATTTCTCTGCGTCTCATTTATTAGGACACTTGTGATGTATTTTGGGTCTACCTGGATAATCCAAGTTAATGTCCTCAGCAGAACATCCTTAATTTAATTACATTTGCATAGACCTTTTTTCCAAATGAGGTAACATTTTTATTTTCAAAAATTGGGACCTTATAGCTTTCAGAAGCCATTTTCTAGAATACCATAGTCTATTATCTAGCACCCAGAGATTCACATCCATCCCACATGCTATATACATTCACACTATCCCAGCATCTGAAAAAGTCTCAATCTGTTACAGCATCAACTCAAGTCTAAAATCTCATCTAGATAACTTTAGCTCAAAAGTCCCAAATCTGAATCATCTAAATATGGTATAGGCATGATCCATTCTGGGGCATAATTTTCATCTCTATCTCTGAACCTGTGTAACAAAAAAACAAGTTAACTGTTCCCAAAATACAATGGTGGAACTGGCATAGTATAACATTTATAAACATTCTCATTTCTAAAGAAGATGGGAGGAAAAAAAGAGACCACATTTCCAAATCTTTTAAAAATCCAACAGGACAAATTCCATCACGTTTAAAATCCTGTGAATAATCCTCTCATGATTCAAGAGTTTAATCACTGGGTCAAAGTCTTTGCTTCCAGAGTTATCCATTTTTTTTCTTGAAAGTTAGTACATGTGTACTGATGAGTAGTTCTAAAACTCTGTTTTCCACCCATAAAATTTTAAAAGTTCAATAGCCTTCCTTCATTTCATATAGTCTTTGTCCCTTTCAGTCCTATCTGGAAGTATTTCTAAAGATACATCTTTCTTAAAAACTTTGTGGGCCTCCCATGTATGTCACAGGGATTCACTCCATTTTAAAAGATAATCCTCCCAAGACATTACCTGGAAAATCTCAACTCTCTTCCTGGCTTCTAATGGTTGAGTGTACTCATGAGTTGCATACATAATTTCTTCAGCATTGGCCTTCTCTGCAGAGCATACTTTCCTAACAATAAATATAATTCAGCAATTTTTGAAACCCGGTAAGCTGAGAATTTCCCAAATCAAGGGCTGATTCAAATTTGCTTAATAGTTCTTGCCTCAATTTATCTCTCTCCTGTCACACTTTACTATAAGCAGCAAGGAGAACCTAGGGAGAATTCATTCCTTGCCTATTCCAGTTTCTGGTGGCTGCATCGGACCCCATCACTCCAATCTTCCTGGACAGTATCTTCCAATCTCTCTGGTCCATCTTCACTTCGTCTTCTCCTCTGTGTGTGTCAAATATCCCTCTGCCTCCCTCTCAAGAATGCCAGTGATTATATTTAGGTCTCACCCATGTAATTCAAATAATCTTATGACAAGACCCTTAATCACACTTGCAAATACCCCTTTCTCAAATAAGGCAACATTTACAGGTTCAAGAGACTAGAATCTGATATCTTGAGAGGCTCACCACAAATAACACCAATATCTGAACAACATGAGAAATGCTTGGGAGTGGCTAAGGATTGTGTTGAATCGGTATTTGTGTTTGGAATGAGAGTAAAGGGAGGTGGCTGTGAATTTGGGGAAAGTCTGTAACCTTCAATAGATACTACATGGCAGAATAGATATGCTATGGTCTGAATGTGTCCCTCCAAAATTCATACGTTGAACCGTAATCACCAATATGATTGTGTTAAGAGGTGGGAACTTTAGGAGTTGAACAGGCCATGAGGATCCCACCCTCCTGGATGCTATTAATGCTATCAACTAAAAAAAAGAATCACGAGATCTATACATTTAGAAAAGGAGATTCTATTTCTTATAAAAGATTAGAACCTGCAAGGTGGCCATCCCACAGACTGGCAAGCATAGGCACTGGTAAACACCAGAGACAGGCACTTAGAAGGAGGAGGGGTTAGGGTAGAAGTTTTATGCTGAATGGATTAGCTAAACATACATATTCAATAGGTTATAGGAGTAGTTATGAATATTTATGAAGATGGTTCTGATACATGTATATTGAACAAACACACATGTTACATATGACTCATGTTCACCTTAGGGTAAATACTTCACATTTAAATATATACAACTGCAAACTAGCCTGAACAACTCCATTGTGAATAGAATGTTATTGAAATCAGTCTCTTGTCCAATCAGAGCTCTAGTTATGGCTGGTGGAATAGGGGAGTCAGTTAGTCAGTGCCTGTGAGCTGGATGAACTGTTATTGTTTCAATATTGCTTGTCTTGAAGCCAGTGCTTGCTCAGCTGGTAGAGAAAGAGAAAAACCTTGTGGCAGCTAGAACATAAATTATTCTTTAAGTGTAATGGGTGCATGACTTAACCATTGCCTGGCACAGCCATTAAGTCTTATTTATAATTTGGTATCTTATTGCCACTAAGAGTTGGTGCTGTCAGTCGCATGAGCTCCACTTTAACATTAATGCTGGTCAGTGGTTGTGCATAAACTACAGAAGGGATATAATGAGACATGTCCAACTTCCTGTTTCCATCATGCCCAGGAACTCAGTTCCTAAGATTTCTCTGGGGTCCCCTTGGCCAAGAGAAGTCCATTCAGTCTGTTGGGGAGGAGGATTTAGGATTTTATTTTTAATTTACTGTGCCTTTACAAAAGCACTTGAGAGAGAGTTCAGCCCCATTTTGCCCTTCCATCTCTTCTGCAATGTGATTACACTGCTTTCATCCCTTTTTGCTCTTTTTGCCCTTCTGCTTTCCATTATGGGAAGATGCAGCAACAAGGCTCCATTTGGAAGCAGAGACTAGGACCTCACTAGACAACAAACCTCGCAGTGCCTTGATTTTAGACTTCTGAGGCTTCAGAACTGTGAGAAATAAACCTTTATTATTTAAAAATCACTCAGTCTCAGATGTTTTGTTATAGTAGCAGGAAAGAACAAAGACAAGGTAGCAGGAAGGATTTTAAACTTTGGTCTCTGCTTCACCGCATAATTCTGAGGCAGTCCCTCCAAACACAAGTGCCATTAGCCATAGGCTGGTATCAGGACAGAAGGAAAGATGGAATTGACTGAAGCAGTATGACTTGAATCTATATTGACAACCACCTGAAACCACTTTACAGCAGGAGAACTATTCTTTTAAAAATTTATTGTTTTAACAGTGCATAAAAATGGAGTATGAATAAAATAGCAACTATCATAGTAAATCACACATTGGGTAGGTATTCTTTTGTGTGTGTGTGTGTGTGTGTGTGTATGTGTGTATTCTACACATACACTTTGTAGAGATGTAAAATACATTTCATTCCAAATATGAGAGTTAAAAAACTAAAAATCATTGCATCGAATAATGTAATGTTAACTTCAAAAGAGCAGGACCTTTCAAGATGATGAAAAGATAAGCCACAAACTGGGAGAAAATATTTGCAACCGACATATCTGAAAAAGGACTGTTACCCAAAATATACAAAGAATTCTTTAAAACTCAACATTAAAAAACAAAGACCTGATTTTAAAATGGTCAAAGACCTGAACTGATACCTCACCAAAAAAGCTACACAGATGGCAAATAAGCATATGAAAAGATGCTCCACATCATACATCATCAGGGAAATTCAAATTAAAGCAACAAAAATAGAGCACTACACACCTATTAAAATGGCAAAAATTCAGAAAACTGACAACAGTAAATGCTGGCAAGGATGTGGAGCAACAGGAAATTTCATTCATTGCTGGGGAAAAAGCAAAGGGTACAGGAATTTGGAGGAAAGTTTGGCAGTTTTTTGAAAAATTGAACATACCCTTACCCTACAATCCAGCAACTGCACTCCTTGATGTTTGCCAAAAAGGGTTGAAGACTTATGTCCACACAAAAACCTGCACACAAATATTTACTGCAGCTTTATTCATAGTTGCCAAAATTTGGAAGTAACAAAGATGTCATTCAAAAACTGTGGCCCATTCAGGCAATAGAATACTATTCAGTGCTAAAAGGAAATGAATTATCAAGCCATGAAAACAACATAGAAGGAACTTAAGTGCATAGTACTAAGTAGCAGAAGCCAAATTGAAAAGGCTTCTATTGTATGATTCTAACTCTATGACATTCTGGAAAAGGCAAAACTATGGAAACAGTATAAAGATCAGTGATTGCCAGAGGTTGGGAGAAGTGAGGGATAAACAGGTGAAATACAGAGGATTTTCAGGACACAGTGAAACCATGCTGTATGATACAACAATGGTGGATACATGTCATTATTCTTTTGTTCAAACCTGTACAATATCCAGCACGAATACTGAACTGTAATGTATACTGTGGGTTTGGATGATATGATGTGTCAGTGTAGGTTCATCACCTGTATCAAATGTCCCACTGTAGTACAGGATGTTGATAATAGGAGAGACTATGCACTTGTAGGGGCAAAGCGTATATGGCAGTGGTCCCCAAACTTTTCGGCACCAAGGACCAGTTTCGTGGAAGACAATTTTTCCACAAACAGGAGTGGAGAGGATGGTTTCAGGATGAAACTGTTCCACCTCAGATTGTCAGGCATTAATTAGTTAGATTCTCATAAAGAGCATGCAACCTAGATCCCTCACATGTGTAGTTCACAACAGGGTTCACATTCCTATGAAAATCTAATGCCACCACTGATCTGACAGGAGGCAGAGCTCAGGCAATAATGCTTGCCTGCTGCTCATCTCCTGCTGTGCTGCCCTGTTCCTAACAGGCCACAGACTGGTACTGGTCTGCGCACCAGGGGTTGGGAACCCTTGGTATATGGGACATCTATATACCTTCATCTCAAGGTTGTTGTGAACCTAAAACTGCTCTAAAACAATAAAGTCTTTGTAAAAAATGAGTTGGCCACAAAATGTCATAAAGTGTAGCAGATTAAAGTACGTTTTTGAAGTCTTAAAAAGAAAGAGCGTGGCCTTCCAAAATCAGGCTCGTCAGCCTCTTCCAAGTAGAAAATAAATATTTTAGAACAAAAGGCTTTGAAAGTCTAAATCTGCCTGGTGAAGTGACCCCAGAAAAAGGTGTGCTTCTTCTGTAACAGATCACTTCATCTCATGTTCGCTGCTGCTCTCCCTTCTAGCTTCTAGCCTGGGAGCTGAGAACATCCTCTGTAAGAGTTACAGGTGTATAAATGCTCAGAGCTGAAAGGGTGTGGCTTCTCTCGTGGAACGTTTAATCCAGGAGCCAGGACCTAAAACAAGGACCCTCAAGAATGAAGAGTGGAGTTTGCTGTGGGATGGGGAAGAGGTACACCCACCTCAGAACATGAGGTCCTTGGTTTGAGGTAAATGGACTCCAGTCTGCAGAGGGAGGAGTCCAACTCTGTGTCAGAAGTCTAGGTGATGATACTGAGGAAGGCTAAGCAGAATCCACACCGGAGAAGAGTCTAGGGTACAGGCCCGTCCTGCGTTTTCTGTTAGCCTTGGAAAGCCTTGGGGACATGATGGCCCTCAACCTGATTTCCACCCTGAGAGGGGAGCAGTTTCAGGGAAGTGAGGGTCTTGGTCTGAGGGGGTAAGACTCAGGTTAGCAAAGGTAGGAGTTCCAGGCCCTTCAAGGTGAGGACCTTATTGGGGGCTGAGTTAACCTCCCACCCTCAGAAGGGGCCCCACCAAAATGCGAATTTGTTGTTAGCCTTTGGAGGTCCCTGGCTGTCAGGAACAGGCAGGCGCCAATACCCACTTTCTCTGCAGTTCTGTGGGATGTCTCAGGTAGACTGGGAAAAAGGCCTTGTGAAGACGGGGAGTTCAGGTCCTGTAATGAGAAACTATGTATACTTTGAAAAGGATTGATGGTAAGTAACCCTTAACCCAGAACACAAAGAGAATACCACAGAATCCTATGCTGCCCAGCTCTGGTGGCCCCTTGTACAGGCATGTCAGGCTGAAGCCCCACCAGTTTGGTGGTCTTAGTGAAGTAAAGGCATCAATGAGGGGTGTGGTCTCTGGTGTACAAAAAAAAAAAAAAACAAGCCCCGGGTATTGCCAAAAATCAAAGTGATGCCACTGAGCTAGGTCTAAGGGGTTTTTCCATCCCAAGTGGAAGGGGACTTATGTTGCCCTGCTCTTGTTGTCAGACCAGAGAAACCTCAGGCAGAGTGCCCAGATGTAGTGTAACTTTTTTTTTTTTTTTTGAGACGGAGTCTAGCTCTGTCACCTAGCCTGGTGTGCACTGGTGCAATCTCAGCACACTGCAACCTCTGCCTCCTGGGTTCAAGTGATTCTCCTGCCTTAGCCTCCTGAGTAGCTGGGACTACAGGCATGTGCCACCACGCCTGACTAATTTTTGTATTTTTAGTAGAGACAGTATTTCAGCATGTTGGCCAGGCTGGTCTTGAAGTCCTGACCTCAGCCTCCCAAAGTGCAAGGATTACAGGCATGAGCCACCTCGCCCATCCAATGCAGTATATGTCTTTCTTCTTCTTCTTCTTTTTTAAGTTATACTTTAAGTTCTAGGGTACATGTGCACAACATGCGGGTTTGTTCCATAGGTATACATGTGCCATGTTGGTGTGCTGCACCCATTAACTCGTCATTTACATTAGGTATTTCTCCTAATGCTATCCCTCCCCCTCTCTCCCACCCCACAACAGGCCCCGGGGTGTGATATTACCCACCCTGTGTCTAAGTGATCTCATTGTTCAATTCCCACCTATGAGTGAGAACATGTGGTGTTTAGTTTTCTGTCCTTGTGATAGTTTGCTCAGAATAATGGTTTCCAGCTGCATCCATGTGCCTGAAAAGGACATGAACTCATCCTTTTTTACGGCTGCATAGTATTCCGTGGAGCTTATGTGCCACATTTTCTTTATCCAGTCTGTCACTGATGGGCATTTGGGTTGGTTCCAAGTCTTTGCTATTGTGAACAGTGCCACAATAAACATATGTGTGCATGTGTCTTTACAGCAGCATGATTTCTAATCCTTTGGGTATATACCCAGTAACAGGATGGCTGGGTCAAATGGTGTTTCTAGTTCTTGATCCTTGAGGAATCGCCACATTGTCTTCCACAATGGTTGAACTAGTTTACACTCCCACCAACAGTGTAAAAGCGTTCCTATTTCTCCACATCCTTTCCAGCATCTGTTGTTTTCTGACTTTTCAATGATCGCCACTGTAACTGGTGTGAGATGGTACCTCATTGTGGTGTATCTTAACTTTCGCTTTGGAAGTCTGAGGGAGGGGAAGCTTCCTCTGAGGGGACGGACTCAACTTAGGCAAGCGGAAGAAGAGTCCCAGACCCTCTCAGGCTTCAAGGTGAGGCCTGGAAGAAGAAGTAAGGGAACCACTCACCACACTGGAAGGGTCTCCTCCAGCTTCACCTTGCGCCCAGATGTGAATGCCTCCAGGTAGGGTTCTGGGATGTGGTGTGTCTGGCCTTTCATCTTTAGAGTCACACAGAGGAAGAAGGCGTCTTCTGAGAGGACTGAAGTTGGCTTGGCAGAGGGAAGAGTCCCAGGCTCTCCAGGTATTAAGGTGAGGGCCCTGAAGAAAGACAGAGGAGACGTCTTACTGCAGAGAGAGGGCAACCCAGCTCCCTGCCCCTTCTGTCAGCCCTGGGATGCTGCAGACAGGGTTCCCGGATGTGGTGTATCTGGGCGTCCATCTTTGGAGTATGAGGTAGGTGAAGCTTTAATTGAGGGGTGTAGACTCAGGTCAGCAGAAGGAGTCATCCTAGGCAGTGCCAGACATCAAGGTGAGGACTCTTACGGAGGGCTGACAGGATCTCCCATCAGACAAAACGGAGCTTGTAGAAACTCATTCCTGCTGTCAGCCCTGGGAGGCTCCGGTCAAGCAGACACACCTTTCCCTATCTTCCGCACTTCCTTGTTGGAGAGATAGGAACCTTCACTTGAGTGCCGCATCCTCAGTTCAGCAGAAGGGAGGCAATGTAAATCCTGTCGGAAGTAAATAGGATGACTTTGGGGAGGACTGAGGGGACTCCACCTCAGAACCCAGTTGTATCTCCACAAAAATTCACCCTAATCCTTGCTGTCAGCCTGAGAATCCCAGGAAATACTCTCTGGCTGAGCGTCCTCTTTTACATGCGTCATACACAGATTGGGTGTTTTAGGGGGATGAGAGCCTTGGTCTGAAGGGCCAAGCCTCTTCTCATCGTGGGGAGGAGTCGCAGGCCCTGCTAGGCACAAAGGCAAGGACCCTTATGTAGGGCAGAGAGGGCATCCCACCCAAGATAGAGAGGGCACCACAGAAACCTCCCCTTCTCTGAAAGGCCTCAGGCTTGGCTCTTAGGCAGAGGTGCCCCCCACTCATCCCCATCATTTCCTTGTCTGGCCCATCTGGAAGACGCACCTTAGCATAAGGGAAGCATCTTCTAGTCAGCAAAAAAGAATGGGTTGCAAGTCTTGTTGGGAGTAAAAATACCCCCAACTCTGAACCCAAAGGGTGCCGCACAGATACCTGACCCGACCCAGCTATGAGCCCTGGTAGAATTTATTCAGGCCTGTTAGGCTGAGGCCCCAACTCATTTCCTTCTGGGTGGTCTTAGTTAAGGGCCTTAGACAGGGTGCAGCTTCAGGTCAACAGAGGAAGGAGCGCCAGCCCTGCCAGGATTCAAGGTGAGAACTCGGAGAATGGACTGATGAGATCTCCAACTGTAAGTAGAGGGACTCGAACCATGTCCCGCTCCTGCAGCCAGCCCTGGGATACCCTGAGTAAGGCTGTTAGGCATAGGCACCTCCCTCCAACCTTCCACTTCCCTCACTTGCTTGTCTGGCCTGTCTGGCTGTGGAAGCCCTGGCCTGAGAGAGTTATCCTCAGGACAGCAGAAGGAAAGCAACGCAAGCCCTGCCATGAGTAAATATGAGTCCCTTTGGGAGAATTGAGGGCAAATCTTACTCCAGACAAAGGAAGTTTCCATCAAAACCTGCCCCACGGCCGGGCGCGGTGGCTCACGCCTGTAATCCCAGCACTTTGGGAGGCCGAGGCGGGCGGATCATGAGGTCAGGAGATCGAGACCATCCTGGCTAACACGGTGAAACCCCGTCTCTACTAAAAATGCAAAAAATTAGCCGGGCGAGGCAGCGGGCACCTGTAGTCCCAGCTACTCGGGAGGCTGAGGCAGGAGAATGGCGTGAACCCGGGAGGCGGAGCTTGCAGTGAGCCGAGATCGCGCCACTGCACTCCAGCCTGGGCGACAGAGCGAGACTCCGTCTCAAAAAAAAAAAAAAAAAAAAAAAAAAAAACCTGCCCCACACCTATTGTCAGCCCTGGTAGCCCCTAGGCAGGTCTGTCTGTAAGTCTCCCCTCATTTTCCACTGACCTGAGAGTCTCACAGAGGAGAAGGCCTTTGTCTGGGATGGCCAAATTCAGGTCACCAGGGGGAAGAGTCCCAGGCCCTGCTGGGCATGGAGGTGGGGACTCTGAAGGATAACTGAGTGTGTCAACCACCCAAGGACATATTAAGTCCAGCCCCTGCTATCAGCCCTAGGAGTCCCTGGGCAGGGGCGGCTGTATGTGGTACTTCTTCACTTTTGTCTCATTGGTCTCAGGGAAGTGAAGGCCTTAGTCTAAGGGGGCAGCCTTCACATCAGTAGAGGAAGCTACATCTAGTCAGCCCAAGAAGGAGAACTAGGTTCTACCAAGAGTCCAAGTGAGGATCCTGAATGAGGATGGAGGGGACCCCCTTCCACCTTCAGACAGCTGAGGCACCTGCCCTACACTCTTCCTCCCCTGGGAGGCCCTGGAGCATGGTGTCCAGATGTGCTGTGCCCTCACTCCCATCAGCTGGACTCAGTTCAGCAGAGGGAGGAATTTTCAGGCCCTTCCAGGAGTCAATTTGAGGATGGAAGGGACTTGACAAAAACAGATGGGCCCAGCCCTTCCTGCCCTGGTGTTAGCCATGGTAGGACCTAGGAGCAGTGGGAGATCCACTCCAAAGCTGTGAAGACCTCAGAGTCTGGCCCCACCCTACCTATCAGCCCTGAAGGGGCCCCCTGAACTCCTCCAGATCCAGGAACTGGAAGTGAAGGCCTTGATATGAGGCATGTGTCCTCAGCTCACAGAGAAGAGGAGATCCAGTCAATGCCAGGAGTCCTGATGAAGTGCAGGACGGGAGACCTGTGGGGCCCTAGAGTACTAAAGGAGGACCTGTTAAGACAGTATTTATCAGAATGACAAGGTTAAGTTTTTCACACTCTTCCTCTCCCCCTGTCCAGTTGACTTCATCAGCCATCTCCTGCCCATACTCCTGCAGGCTGCCCCCGAAACAAGTCATGATGCTTCACAGCCAAAAGAGTCAGAACTGCAAGCTTGAGCAAGGGCTTCAGGTCCCCAAAGACGCACAGGGCCTTGTGGGTGTGCAGGCTCCTGAAGCTGAGAAGGTGAATCACACAGCCTCCTCCTCTTCCTCTACTCTGATCCAGGGCACCTTGGAGAAGGTGTCTGCTTCTCGAACACCTGGTACTCCCCAGAGTTCTCAGAAAGTCTGCTTCTCCTGCACTACTATCAAAGCCACTCCTTGGAATCAATCTGATGGGAGTTCCAGAAGCCAGGAAAAGAAGGATCCAGGTGCCTCCCAGGCCCTGCCAGAGCCCGAGTCCTTGCTTGGTAGCATGCTGGAGAAGAAGGTGGATGAGTTGGTGAAATTCCTGAGTGTCAAGTATACAACAAAACAGCCCGTCACAGAAGCAGAAATGCTGAAGAGCGTCATCAAAGAGCACAAGGATCACTTCCCTCTGATCTTTATGCAAGCCCATGAATGCATGGAGATTGTCTTTGGCATTGACATGAAGGAAGTGGACCCCATCAGCCAGTCCTATGTGCTCCTCAAATCACTAGACCTCACCTACGACGGGAGGCTGAGCGATGACCAGGGAATGCCCAAGACCAGCCTCCTGATTCTTATCTTTGGTGTGATCTTCATGGAGGCCAACTGTGCCTCTGAAGAGAAGATCTGGGAAGTGCTGAATATTATTGGGCTGTATGCTGGGTGGAAGGATTTCATCTATGGGGAGCCCAGGAAGCTCAGCACCAGAGATTTGGTGCAGGAAAAATACCTGGAGTGCTGTCAGGTACCCAACAGTGATCCTCCAAGATATAAATGCCGGTGGAGCCCAAGAGCTCATGCTGAAACCACCAAGATAAAAGTCCTGGAGTTTTTCTCCAGAGTCCGTGGGAATGATGCCAGTTCCTTTCCACTCCTGTATGAGAAAGCTTTTAAGAGATGAGGAAGAGAAAGTTCAGGCTATAATTGCCACCATGGGTGGTACCACTGTCATGGCCAGCGCACATCCCTGGGCCAAGTCCACAGCTTCTCTTGCCCTGAGTGAAGTCTCAGGCAGATTCTTCACTCTATGTTTGAAAAGGGAAGTCGAGGTTTTAAGTAGTAAAGGGCTGATTGTAGATTTTTATCTTTTCATTTGTTTGTTTGTTTTTGCTTTTTGGTATTTTTCAAACGTTTCTCTTAAAAGGCTTATTAGCTTCACAATGTAGATTCATGAATGACATTGATCACACATGTATTACTGTTTATCAGGTTTAAGAATAAAAGTTTTTCTACTATATAAACCAAAGGGGGGAAGCTTGCATCTTATTTTGTGATCTGGAATAAGATAACATGGTGTTGGAATAGGAATTTTCTCAGAAATGTGTAAGAGCCTACCAATAAAATTAATGAGATCAATAAATACAGGAAAAACATAGAAGATGGTTAATTATAGGATTTATGTACGCCTTTTAGTCTGTGGTTTTGTGTTAAAGATTTATACCTGAATTATTTGGCTTATTCAAGAATGTATGAGAAATTAGATCTTATTAAATACGAGCCCCAGTTCACTGGCTCATTTATTCCCCAAACATTAATTGAGCATCTGCTTTTTGTAAGGCACTGTGTTAGTAGTGGGGATTTCGGGTTGAGCGAGGAAGTTGGCGAGATGTCCTTTAAGACCTAAAGAGCAAGTACAAAGAAGGAGTGAGGAAGTGGGACTCCAGGTTAAAAGGTCAAGAATAAATGCTTGAGCCAAGGAAGTCTGGAGCTTTGGAAATGTGCAACTCCTTCTGTGGGAGTTCATTTTAAGTTAAGCTGGATGGTGGCAGGGGCCAGGCACTCAATGTGTTTTATAAGTGAAACAAAGGCGTGGAATGGAAAACTGCTCCTAGCAGTTCCCTTTGGATAGCGGACAAGGCAGAGAGGAATCTCCACCTGGGGCAAGGTATGGAATGTGGCCTGGGCTTGTCCCAGTGTAGCCGAACAGAGTGCATGAACTAAGTGTTCATACACATCATCTGCAAGGATTTCCTGAGAAATAGGGTGATACCCCCTTAAAGTGCTGCCCAGAAGCCTCTAGACTGGCATGCATTTCCCTGGTGTGGGACAGCCAGGGCCCACTGTATTAGAAAGGCATTTAATTAAATGATCTTGACTGTAATTTGGGCAGTTCTAAGCAAGGGCTAGATTTTGAGTGGGAGTGAAATGAATGAAAATAACTATTTGCATGGAAGAGAAGTTGGGAGGGTTGGAAAGAGTTACTCCTTGACTCAAAACTTCTAGGATCCTTGAGTTGCATCCAGCTGGTGAAAACTTAACTACATCCAAATCAAATAATGTGTCTATCTGTCACCAAACAGGCTTTGTGTGAGCAATAAAGCTTTTTAATCACCTGGGTGCAGGCGGGCTGAGTCCGAAAAGAGAGTCAGCGAAGGGAGATCAGGGTGGGGCCGTTTTATAGGATTTGGGTAGGTAAAGGAAAATTACAGTCAAAGGGGGGTTGTTCTCTGGCGGGCAGGAGTGGGGGTCACAGAGTGCTCAGTGGGGGAGCTTTTTGAGCCGGGATGAGCCAGGAAAAGGAATTTCACAAGATAATGTCATCGCTTAAGGCAAGGACCGGCCATTTTCACTTCTTTTGTGGTGGGATGTCATCAGTTAAGGCGGGGCAGGGCATTTGCGCTTCTTTTGTGATTCTTCAGTTACTTCAGGCCATCTGGGTGTATATGTGCAGGTCACAGGGGATGCGATGGCTTGACTTGGGCTCAGAGGCCTGACACTATCAATAGGAAACATTTACTGAGTTTTATTTATAAAGTAGCATTTCTGACCCATTTGGCGTGTTATGTCCTAGTGTGCTGCATATTCTCTGAAATATCCTTGCTATCTCTCTTTCCCCCACCTTCCCAACACATACTCCCAGAGAATATGGTACATGTGGAGGGTTTGGGGTTAAAATCATATTGGAAACAACTGCCATTCATGAAAGATCCAATACATGCAAGTGACTGTGCCAGGTGCTTTACTCACATTACATACATTCCAACACTTCTACAAGACAGGGCTTCTACAAGACCTTACATATGAAGAAACTGAGGCTCACAGTGCTTGATAATTTCCCCAGATCATATAACTAGTAAGTGACAGGACTGGGACTTGACCTCTGTCCTGAATTCATCTAGGCCCGCACTGCCCCCCTCATCGTAGCCTGAGGCAGGCCTTCTGCCTCTTGGTTCTTACCTGTTCTCATTAATCCATAATGTCTTTCAGGAAACAAAAAGAACCTTATGGCTAAGGTACTAAAAAGCAGGCCTAAAGAAGGAAGATGGAATGAGAAACACAATCTGGGAACAGTCTGTGGGCTTTATGAACCTAGGGTCCTCCTGTCTGAACCCTGTGGTCCTTGAGAGCTCATTCTGCCTAGGCGCTCACATTTTTGTCCGGTCGCAGCACTTCCCTGCATTATAGTACCCTTCCTCTGGTGTTGACCCATGTGCCCTCCTGTCCGAACCTGGAACCTGGACTGCTTACCAGATCATCACTGCCTCCCCCTCTGAGGGCTGTGCCCTGCTCCAGGTGGAACAACCCCAAATCACCTGCCCTTCCCCTGACACAGAGCATTCCTTCTCTCTGCAGATGGTCCCTGAACTATTCCATCCCTCATTCTGGAACCCCACTGATAGCAACAGCCCTTTCTAATGTTAAAAGCCCACTTTGGAGGATGTTTTGATGCCTGGTCATTCCCCCTGGGCCTCTTCGACACATACTCAAATTGTCTTGCAAATGGATGGGTGAGTAGAGTTTGATTTGCACATAATATGCTGTTACTTGGGATATAATCCTAAAGTTAGAGAAAGAGATCTTTTAATCATCCTGATATTTCCGATAGGAATTTAATACAGTGTGTTATTTGAAGCAGGCCACTGAACGCATTGACAGATGAATGGTAATACTTTGATGGTGGAAAAACCAAAGCCTCCCTTATAAGCAGTAGGCAAAGAAAGACCGTATAAATTAGTTGATAAGCAAACGTCTCCAAAAGGCTGAATTCCTAAAATCCTAGATTTCTCCTAGGAGGTGAACAATAATTCCCTGATAGACTAGGGATGCTAGCTTCTGATGAAAAAGAAAATAAAGGTTCATCATCATTCTACTTGCTCTTGCCTGTGTTTCTGCCTCCACGGGAAAATCCTGTTTTGTAGTTCACTTAGTGGTGCCTGTACAGGTGTTCCAAAGTGTTCGGTCCTGTGGAGGGTAGCAGAGGCTCATAAGTTAAAATTTTGATCATCAAATAGAAGGAAAAAATTCTTGGTCTTCTAAAATTATGGAAGTTATTCCAAAGATCAGTGCAGAACTCCCTGCAAAGATTTCTAGGATTCTTTGAAAACTGGATGTGATCCTGTATTTGAAAGCCCTTAAGAAACGTGGTGAATTTCAAGATGAATTTAGTTTTCCCAGAAACTCCCCCAAGAAATGAAGAGTGTTGTAATAACAAGTTATGATAGTTGCTTTTTATTGAGTACCTATTATGTGACAGCAAGAACCAGTGTGCCATTTCCATGCTTCCTCTCCCATTGAGCAGCAAACATGGTGGCCCTGAGTTCAGATGGTGGAGCCTCAACAGGGAAGCAGCCTGGATCCCTGGGTGGCGTGACAGAGGAAGTCCCTGGCAACCTACATCAGAATTTATGCACACAAAAAGGAAACTTTTGTTGTGTTAAGCCATTCAAGTGTCAGGCTGTATCTGTTGCATCAGCTAGCAGTTACTTAACTGATAAATGCACAACTTTTATTTTTATACATATGTTCATATAATAAATGTTATTTAAATATAAAAGTATTATATTTAAATTTATTTATACTTATATTATATTTATACTTGTTTACGTAAGTATTTGAATAAGTCTTGAGGAACTCCTAGGCTTATTTAAATATTTTCATTATAATAGTAACTGTGCAAGTATACTTATTGCAAAAAAATTTTAAAATACAGATCAATCAAAATTCTTGCCTTTAAAAAGTTCCTCCAAAATTCAGGCACCTTTTTGGGGATAACCACAATTAACAATTTGATGTGTATTATTTTAAAGCTGAATCTAGGTTTTTTTCATAGATTAATATAGTAGAAAATTATACTGTGAGTTTTTTTGGTAGACTTAGCTGAGGCTTTATTTTGGAAAAACACAATTGAATTGGTTTTTAGTTAGGAGGCATGAGCAATATCAGGTGCCCCAGGCAGTAAACTCTCCACAATGGTGGGCTGAGGGCTAGGGCTGAGCATCAGATGGTTCTCCTGCTCCCTATGCTCCCCTGCACAGTGGCCTCTCCCACAGGTTCTGAGGCAACCACAGGAGCGGGTAGGCTAGGAGGGACTTGTGTGGCTAGTCAATTGGGCAGAACATCAGGGGACCCTGACGCTAGCTTCCCATCACGGGTCTCAAAAATCTTCACAACCATGGCCCTGGAGGAGCTCCTGAGGCTAAAGACGTCAGAACCCCTGCCAGAGCCCAGGCTGTAGAGCTTGTGAGGCTCCCATAGGCCAAGCTCAGCCCATCTGAGTAGCCACTGGTGTTCTTACTATGGATACTCATGTTACTCATCCCAGACTCCATCCAGCTCTCCTCGTCCTCCACTCCAGCAGCTTCCTGTAGGTAGCAATCTCAATGTCCAGGGCCAGTTTGAATTTCATCAGCTCCTGGTACTCGTGCAGCTGCTGGGCCATGTCCTGGTTGGCCCCCTGCGAGGCTGCCTCCAGCTCCACTAGCTTTGCACTGACGTCCCTAATGGGCATTGGTGTCCTTAACAGCCAGCTCCCCACAGTGCTTGGCATCTGCCATGACGGCCTCAGGTAAGCCATCTTGCCTTTGAGGCCCTCAGTCTCAGCCTAGAGCTGGCTGACGTTCCAGTTCATTTCAGAGATATCCATCTTCGTACAACACAGGTCAGCTCTGTGCTTCCCAGGCGGCATCTGCAGCCCCTCACACTTGTTCTGGTACACGTTCTCAGCCTCAGCTGGGTTACGGCTGGCAATCTCCTCACACTGGGCACACTTGGCAGTGATGCCATCCACATCCGGGGAGCGGCTGTTGCCCATAGGTAGGAATCACAGATGTGTCCAGAAACTGGGACTGCACCTCAGGATCTTTTCTTCATACAGCTGTCTGAGGAAGTTGATCTCGTCGGTCGGTTCTTTCAGCTGAGACTTCAGCTCTACTTTGTTCATGTAAGCTTCATCCACATCCTTCTTGTTGAGGATAAATTCATTATAACTGTATACTTATTGATCTCATCCTTGTATTTATTCCTGAAGTTTCCCACCAGTCCCTGAATGTATCCAAGATCTGCTTCTAGCTTCGGCTTTTTCATGGCCCAGAGTTTCCAGATGTTTCCAAAGGTTATTGATGTAGCCGTCAAACATGATGTTGTTCCAAGCTGCCTTCTGCTATGGCAGGAGGCTCCACTTGGTCTCCAGCATCTTGTTCTGCTGCTCCAGGAACCGCACCTTGTCAATGAAGGAGACAAACTAGTTGAGCGTCTTGATCTGCCGTTTCTCCTGGGTGCCCACAGCCTGGATGTTGGGGTCCACCTCCACCGTAAGAGACTCTGGTTCACCTTGAGTGGAGGCAGGCCGGCTGAACCAGATGGAGATTCGAGGAGCCCAGAAGCTGCTTCTGAGTAGAAGCAATTTTTTAAAATATGCATGGGTAATGAAGTATACATTCACCTGACATTTGCCTTTGCCACTTAATAAAGTGGATGCAGAATCTTTCCATAGCAGCACATATAAATCTACCTCACTTTTGTACCTACTCCCTAGTATTCTAAAGAATGTGAGAATGTATGAGTCATAATTAATTCAAAATTTTTCCTCCTAATGGACAAGTGAGTTGTTTCTAGATTTTTCTGTATGATTGACAGGACTTAAATCAACATTTTTAAAACATGAATTCTTGGTCAAATGTGTTTTTGTTCTCATAAGAAAGACATTTTAACATGGAAAATTGGATTTAAGTGGGAGAGGTATGAATGATTTTAATTTTTATAAATGCTGCTGACATTTTATTCCAAAAATGCTGCAACATTCATTTTCTCATAAAACCAATGTACGTGAATACCTACCTGCTCAGAACCATTTTTTATTATTAATATTTTAAATTTGGAGTAAAATTATGGGTGAACAAGTATTATCTCACTATGATTTTAGTAGATATTTTCTCATTAGGTTAAGCAGAAAACATAACTTAATTCCTCACCCATACAAAGCGAGATTTATGCAGGGACATCCAGAGCAACCGAATTCTTCCGGGTATGGTTTAAAATTCTGAAGTGTCAACCATTCTCCCTTTGCTTTGAGAAGCAAGGGTTTGGTCAGAATGTTCAAGAGCAGAGCCAGGGAAGAAGACCAGACAGGACACTCCTCAGCTAGTGAGGGGCCTTGGAAGGATCTAAGGCAGAGCAATTGCCAGAGTCCATGAGCAAGACCACATGCAAAACGGTTCCAGAGAGTCCAAGGCCGGCCGACACTCAGAGCTCTAAATCCGGAGTTCAGTGTAGAGTGAAGCAGTGCCTAGAAGAGAAGGTGGGAAATCTGGGTGGGGAGCATGGTGGTACAGGACAACTTATGTGAATAGGCTCAGGGAATCTCTGAGTCCTTGTTCCAAGCTGGAAGCTTCAGTGTGGTCTGGGTAGGCAGGTCTACTGACAGAGTGGACCAGTGGCGTGCCAGACACACCACCCTGCCTTAGAGTCAACTTATGTCCTGTCAGGAAGAGCATGGCTGGCTACCCAGCATTATTCTAGGTGAGTTACCTCTCCTGACTACTCTAGTAGTCCATGACACCCTTGCCAGCGTCCCAGGCCTGGAGTTGTTGCAATGCCTGCCAGAGTCTGGTATGTTTTCCCCTCCATAGTGGACCTCCTCCATGAAGGCTGGGGCTTTGTGAGTGAGTGGGGTCGGTGACTGATGACCAACAAGATAACAAGCAGAAACACTGAGGAGCAGTGGAAGGGATGCTACAGCTTCCAACAGGGGCAGTTGGAGTGGGAATGCCCTGGGACTGCAGATAAAGGGCTGAGGGTAGACTTGTCTGGAAAATAGTCCAAATGATGTCCCCTGCTCAGATTACCTCCGTTGGAATCTGAGCCATTGGCACTCTAGAGGGTAGGTGTCTTGTGGCTATGACTGCGGGCCTACGTTGACACCAGATACTGTCTGGCATAGGTGCAGACATGTGCAGATTGGCCCAAGGTGCAGACATGTGCAGTGTAGATGGAAAACCCGTGGAGATGGTACATGCTTCCTTGTTAAACTAACAGGAATATGTGGGGTGCAAAGCAGGAAGCATCATGTATGATGATGTTGACAGCATCCCCACAGCCAAGACAGTGTTTAGGCCTGGAGATGAGACATCCATGATGACACACTCAGTGCTACTTTCCCTTGGGAATTCTGAAGCTACATGAGCAGTTGTGGCACTGTAGGTTTTTTCCATGGAGGCAGAAAATCCAGGCATAAGTCAGGCTTCACATTTTGAACCAGCCAATGTGATCCTCTGGTACTTTGACTTATTCACTTATTCTTCCAGCAAACATTTATTGAACACGTGTTGAAGAAAAACAAACGAAAAAGACAAAGCATTACATTCAGACTGGAAATTAGGTTGTGCTGCATCAATAGAGATCATCTGCAGTCATCCTCTCTCTGGCAAACACATTAGCAACCAAACTCACACAAAACTTGATAAATCCAAGGAATAATTTAAAGCGAGAAAGTACCCATCCAGAAAAATCCACCAGAGAAAAATTTCCTGTGTTTTCCTAAATACAGTCTATATCCATGGATGTATGTATGTATGTATGCGTGTGTATGTGTATACTTGTGTCCATGCTTGTATATTTGTGGTTTGTTATATGTGTATATAAAAACCACCCACACATACAATTATATATTGTGAGTTTTCAATCTCACATCTGCTATCTTAGGTCACCTCTAAGGCTCTAATCTTACTGGCACCAGCACCCAGACACTCCTTTAACCCTGTGTGGCTGTTTTAGGAAGCTGGCAGATCTGCTAGGTTAACTAAACTTTCTATGGCAAGCAGACAAAGTGCTGGGTGCAATCTTGGGCCTCAGGACCTGGAAGCCAGGTCTCAATTATCTATCATATTTATATCTAGCTGGTGGACCGCAGTTGCCAAACTTTTAGAAGAGAGACCCATCATTCAATTTGAAGCCTTCCACAGAAATCCAATAAATGAACATCAGAAGGCAGAGCAGTCTGATTGCAATGAGGACTAGAAGACCAGAGTTTTGTCCACTCAGTACCCTTTCTTCTTCCTCTGAAGCAGTGGGCCTTGACACTCAACCCATAGAACCTTAGTCTTCCCTTGAGCCCTGCTAGGAAAGCTCTATGTTAAAAGACCCTTCCTCAGACATGGATTTCATCACACTCTGGTACAGGCAGTTATCTATGTGGACTCTATTATGTCCAATGCACTGAATTTCAATTTTGCTGTCTAGCTTTTTGATACTGTCAATAACCTGTGGCCCACCAACCTCAGCATCTCCCATATGCCTTATCGTCCATTTCTTATTTCTGTGACTCCTCATTGCGCCACCCCATCAAGTTAGACACCTAGAGATACACACTGTCCTCCTATTCACTTATCTAGTCTTCATTCTTAGCATGGGACTGGCTACCTTCCCTCTAATGCATCATCCACTTTCAGATTTTGCACAGGCTTTTCCTTCCTACCGACACCAGTCCCTGTCTCTACCTTGCATAGATCTGTGTCAAACTCTTGTCTCGGAAATAGTCTCCCACTATCGCCTTTACCTGGTAGTCTCTTCAGCACCAAACAACAAAGAGAGCTTTCTCTGACTTTCCACCATTCCCTTCTTTTAAAACTATTCTCAGGTTCTGTTCCAGCCTTTTCAACAAGAGAGGGAACTTAGATCATTTTACCTTCACATGTTCTCTCTGCTCTTTCAGCATGGCTCACAACCTTCTTGACTGATATTCAGAACCTTAACTCCCTTTAAATCTTTTATTATGTAGCTTAATTCCCTTTAATAACAAAAGGTGAAGTTATTCCTATAAGAGTTCCCCATGTAGGGCCGGGTGCGGTGGCTCAAGCCTGTAATCCCAGCACTTTGGGAGGCCGAGACGGGTGGATCACGAGGTCAGGAGATCGAGACCATCCTGGCTAACATGGTGAAACCCCGTCTCTACTAAAAAATACAAAAAAAAAAAAAAAAACTAGCTGGGCGAGGTGGCGGGCGCCTGTAGTCCCAGCTACTCAGGAGGCTGAGGCAGGAGAATGGCGTGTACCCGGGAGGCAGAGCTTGAAGTGAGCCGAGATCCGGCCACTGCACTCCAGCCTGGGCTACAGAGCAAGCCTCCGTCTAAAAAAAAGAAAAAAGAGCTCCCCATGTAAAATAGAGAAATATAATTTGGGGTTCGCAATACCCGTTCTAATAACCTATTGCTCACTCTTTAAATTATACATGTTTCTAAAATCCTTGGTATGTGTGACCACAGTGACCACGCTGAGGTAGGAGGGCCCTGGGTATAAAGAGGGAAACAGCTGGCTCTACGCACTGGAATTCAGAACGCTCAGAAACACAAAAACCAACATTATACATCTATTTCTATAAATCTCTTCATATGTTGTTTTTTTTTTAATTTTGAACTGTCAATTACCATGAAGATACTTACATAACAAAGAAAACATATTTTATACTTACCCATGTAATTGCAGTTTCTAGTACTCTTCATTCCTTTATATAGGATACAGATTTCTATCTGGTATCATTTTCCATCTGACTAGAGGACTTTTTTTTTTAACATTTTTTGTGGTGCAGAACTGTTGTCGGTGAATTCCTTTAAGGTTTTGTATTTCTGAAAGAGGCTTTGTTTCATTTTTGTTTTTGAAATACATTTTCATAGGGTATAGAAAACTAGGTTGACATTTTAGTTTTTTCCTTTCAGTACTTTAAAGATAGTGTCCCAATCTCCACTGGCTTTCATTGTTTTTGACAAGATATCCACTTTCATCCTTATCTTTGTTCTTTTGTAGGTAAAGTTTTTTTTTTTTCTTCTCGCTACTTTAAAGATTTTCTCTTTATTGGTGGTTTTAAGCAATTTGATTATGATATGACTTAGTATAGTGTTCTTCACATTTGTTGTTCTTGGAATTCTTTTTGGCTCTGTGGGTTTACAGTACGCATCAAAATTGGGGATTTTTTAATTAACAATTTATTCGAATATTTTTTCTATCCCCATTTGACCCTCTTTTTCAGAGTCTCAAAATTTATGTATATTAGGCCATGTGAAGTAGTCTCATAGCATGCTAAGTTTCTATTTATTAGTATTAGTCTTTTTTCTTTCTCTGAGAGCATCACTGTTTCATTGTGGAAAATGTCTATCGCTGTATCTTCAAGTACATAAACTTTTTCTTCTGCGGTGTCTAGGCCAGTGTAGTTTTTTTATTTTAATATTGTCATTTTCTTTTCTCAAGGTTCATTTGGGACTTTTATTATATCTTCAATGTCTGCATTTAACATGTTTAACTTTTACTCTTATTTCTTGAACGTGTGAAATACAGCTTTAATAACTGTTTTAATATGCTTGCCTACTAACTCTATCATCTGTGTCAATTACGACCAACTGATTTTCCTTTTAAGTAGCAATCTTAATTTCATGCTTCTTTGCATGTCTGGCAATTTTGATTGTATGTTAACCTGTGAATTTTCCCTTGTTGAGCACTGAGTATATATACATATATATATATATATATATATATATATATATATATATATTTTTTTTTTTTTTTTTTTTGAGACAGAGTTTTGCTCTTTTTGTCCAAGCTGGAGTGCAATGGCGTGATCTCGGCTCACCGCAACCTCCGTCTCCCGGGTTCAAGCGATTCTCCTGCCTCAGCCTCCCGAGTAGCTGGGATTACAGGCATGTGCCACCACCCCGGCTAATTTTGTATTTTTAGTAGAGACGGGGTTTCTCCATGTTGATCAGGCTGGTCTTGAACTCCTGACCTCAGGTGATCCACCTGCCTCGGCCTCCCAAAGTGCTGGGATTACAAGCGTGAGCCACCGCAGCCGGCCTATTTTTTAATTCTATAAATAAATATCATCGAACGTTTTTTCTGAGATAAGTTACTTGGAAATACTATGATCCTTTCAGGCCTTGCTTTTAAACTTTTTTAGGTAAGATCATAGCAGTTTTTAGTCTATTGCTAATATTGCCTCACTACTAAGGCAAAATCCTTCAGAGTACTCTACCTAATGCCCCATGAATTATGAGGCTTTTCTCGGACTCACGGGAAGGAGAACTATCCCCAGCCTTGTATGAACCCTTAGTTCTCTCTGTATGTTGTTCTCTCCTCTTTGGTATTCTACCCCGAAAATTCTACCTACATGGGCCTCCCTGGGCTCCCTGCTCTATATCCTCAATTCAAAGACAAATATCAGTTCCCACTGTGGCTTGCATTCTCTCCACAAGCAGTAAGCTGAAGCAAAGGTAGGGTTCACTTCACGTGTTTTTCTTTTCTTTTCTTTTTTAAATATAATACAAAATTGTTTATTGATATATAATAACTGTACATATTTATGGGATACAAGTGATATTACACAATACAATGTGTAGTGACCAAACCAGGGTGTTTAGAATATCCATTCCCTCAAACATTTATGATTTCTTTGTATTGGAAAAATTTCAAATCTTCTCTTTTAGCTATTTCGAAATATATAATATATTATTGTTAACTATAGCCACCTTATTGTGGTAGCAAAAACTAGAACTTATTCCTTCTATCTAGCTGTATGTTTTTGTACCCATTAACCTACCTTTTTTTATTCCCCTCCCTTTCTCAGCCTCTGGTAATTATCACTCTACTCTCTACTTCAATGAGATCAACTTTCTTAGCTCCCACTTATGAGTGAGAATGTGCATTATTTGTCTCTCTGTGCCTGGCTTATTTCACATAACATAATGAATGACCTCCAGGTTCTTTCATGTTGCTGCAAATGACAAGATTTCTCTCTATTTATGGTTGAATAGCATTTTATTGCTTCTCATTTCTCAGAGATCACTGTTTGTCATTGCCTGATGTCAATAAATTAAAAATCATTGTCTCATATATTTCATCTGGTTGTTATGGTATATCAGGTAAGAATGAAGATTCAGTTCCTGTTGCTACATTGTGGCCAGAAGCAAAGTCCTACAATCTAAATTTAAAACCTAAATTACCTAGGCATGACACACATCCCAAAATTTCAATCTTATTTAAATTAAAAACAGAATTGAAAGGCAGGAGGAGACACACTTACGTTCCTATAGACAGATTACACACAACTGGGAAAATAGCAAAAACATTTTCTCTGCTAGTTGAAATATGTTACCTTTTGTTTTCTTATTTACGATTTTAAAATTTCTAACATTTATTAAACGCACATGAATTATTTTATCTTTAAAAGGTTTAAATAATATAAATATTTTGATTTAGACTACCAAGAATAAACACACATTCTCAAGATTGTTTGTTGGCAACGTTGATCAACCTCTTGCTGGGTTCGTCTCAGCCTCTGGCGTGCCTACCATTTGTTTAACAAGAAAAACAAAAATCACAATCCAATTAATAAGCTGTGGTTAGTCATGAAACTTTCCCCGCAGTTTCAAATACAATGCTGCACAAGTAAGAATCTATCTTCTTTTTAAAGCCCTCCGGCTAGAAAAAGTACTAGCTTATCATTTAAAAGGGGAATTATATTAATATCCAAGCCATATTCTCCATGACATGATTGCATCCAATATTTATATGAAGACAGTATACAGGCAACATGGGGTGATTGAATTATAATGATCACATTCATTATTGTGATTGTTTTTTATATGTCTCTCGTCAAAGCTGATAACAAATAAATTATAGCATTTACAAAATATGTTCTTTAGTCATTACTGCCGCTAATTCCAAGTTGTACTTGGAAAAGCACCTTTAGTTGAATACTCCTTGATTTTCCTTTGAATGTTATTATTCAACATATAGTCTCTTAAGTTCCATAAATTCCATATGATTATCTTTCACAAAGGAAACGCCACGGAGAAAGAGCTTTGTTTTATGGTTTTGTTAATGCTTCTCTACCATATATGTTACATGCTTTGTTGTTAGCTCTGTGTCACATACTCATTTTCTTCGTTCAACAATTCCACCATTTGAATGATTTCATTCACACACTGTCCTAATGAAACCATTAATTGTCACTGATATGATTCCATATTATCCTTGTGCTTTAAGATTTTATCTTCAGTATTGCTTGTTCCTTTGTCTTTTTCTTTTTAGTAGAACCGCACAGTCCCTTTCCGTATATAAGCCCCTTTCCTTATATAAAAATCTCTTTATTTTTTTGACCATGGCCTTCTTTCTGAGATTCACGAATCCCTGGGTTTTGCCAAATGGTTTTGATTCCAAAGTGTTTGTATACATTTTCATTTGTAAAATATGCACAGATTATCTTTTATTTGCAATGGAATCATCTTATAAGGAATATTCTTTAATTTTTTTTAAATGTAGGTTTACGTTCTCCACAAAAAGTACAGGTAAATTAATAAGCATCAATATATTCGCCAGTACTGTTTTTTTCCAACACCATTTAATATTTAACCAGCATTTTCCACTTGTAAAAATAAGGCTTTCAAAATTTTTTATGTTATCACACTGTTTCCTCTATGTGCATTTGCTATAAATCTAAAGAATTTGATGACTATTCCACAAGTTCAAATAATTGCAAATTATTATTATACTGTAAGACATGTATTCATTTATATGATTACAATATGTGCTCTTTCATTTTTCCCATTCTGCAAACTCCTATATCATATATTCTTTCCTCTATTTGCACAGCTTTTTATATTTCAAGCTGTGTTCAAAGTCATTGCTTTCCTATAGTCTTTTTTTTAAAAAATTAAAATATTTCAGCTTCTCTGATATTTTTAAAGAAATGATTTTTGTTCCATTGATATTATTTATTGTTTCATGAATTTCAATTACATTGAATTCTGCTGTTATCTATATTAGCACTATCTTCTGCTTCTCTTGGATTTAATTTAATTGCATTTTATATTTTCTTAATTTGGAAGCTGATATTATTGAATTGAATCTTTTTTTTGTAATATGAGCATTTAAGTGTATAAAATTCCCACTAAGCACTTATTTGGCAGAATCTCACAGATTCTGATATGTTTTAGTTAGATTTTCATTCAGTTCAAAATATTTGCTAATTTTCCTCAATAATTTTTGAAGCATGGGTTAGTAATATGTATCACGTAATTACTAAGTATTTGTGGACCTTACAGATAATAAAAAAATATAATATTAGAGCCTTAAATGCCAGAGTGACATGTTTGTACCCAATATTTTGAAAAATTGGAGTCATTGATGTTTTCTGAGAAGTACACTCACATGATCAGAGCCATGTTTGAGACAAATCAATCCTGGAAGGTAGAATAGATTGGAGGCAGGAAATAAATAGGTAGGGGTCTGCTATTCATTCTAGTCAACTATACCATATCCTGCACTTACAAGTATTGAGTTTCTCTCTGTTTCTGAAGGATGATTTCTCTTAGTATTCAGTTCACTTTGAAATTAAATCCCAATTTGAATGTACTGGCAAATTCACCAGTTAGTGTCATCTGCAATCCTAATTAACACACACTTTATCTACATAAATGACTGGTTTCACTACTATCATGACCAAATCAGTTAAATAACTCAAATTGGGCTAAAACTGTTATTAGTGGAATAAATATTTGCATTTAATATATGCTTTTCAAACTGTAATTGCTACTTAGTTACATAGAATCTAAAATGCAATCATTATGAGACATAATTAGCATGAAATCAGAATCTTATAAATCTGTACCTAATTATTCTGACTCGTATACCTAGAAGTCTGGTTGCTATAAACTTTAAAAGGTTTTATGATCTTTTAAATCAAAACATTTATTTCACCAAATCTCTTGAAACTTACGAATACTGTGGAAGTAGCACAATTGTTACTTAACGTGTGTGACTTACAAGGTAAGCAAAACTAAGTTGACTTGGACTCATAAAATAACATTACATTCTCTTCAGGAAGAATTCTGTGATTTTAAAGATTTTTTGTTATTTTTTTCAGAATAGCCTATTATCATAAGATCCATATTATATAGGCAGGAAGTTGGAATATTCTATTCATTTGGCATAAGAACATAAGGGTAATTACTTGCCATAAATGGGAGAATAGACAAGCATTTCAAACCAAAGCCCTGCAGTTAAAACAATCTGGTAGGGCGTTCACTTTGTCTCGTTTGCCTCTTCACAGACAGTCGGCATTGGAGAGACACATGTATCATGGATTTGATATGCAACACTTATTCTGAGTCACAAAGCAACTTTCAATTAACACTTGAGGACTTTGTCCATGGCACGCTTCTTAATGTTTTGCGGTATGGACCTCTTTCAGAATCTGATGAAAGTTGGCGAAATGAGGACTTTTGCCAAGGGAATTCTTTAACATGTACATAAAACACATAATTTTTTCTATAGTTTCCGGGAGTCGGTAAGTTCCTCCTTGTTGTAGGTTGAATTATGTCCCCCGAAAACATATATTGAAGTCCTAACTTCCAGTGTCTGTGAATTTGGAAAGAGAATCTTTGCAGATGTAATCAAGACATTAGGGTAAGCCCTAATCCAATATAACGAGTGTCCTTACAAAAACAGGGAAAACAATGTGAAAACAAAAACACAAGGAAAATGCCTTCTCTTGACATCCATCCACAGAAGACTGCAGAAGACTGAAAGGATTTTTGAGAATTTTACTAGCAAAGCATTGCCAGCCTGGATAGAAAGAGACAGAGGTGGGGCAAAATGAAGGAAGAATGACTTCAAGGGCAGAGCCAAGCATGCATAGGCAAGAGATAGCACAGGCCTTGAGGGGCAGGACTTTCACTTCGTAGGTGCCGGAGGTTGAAGCCACCACTCAAGGTCAAGAGGGCAAGTCCACATCAGTGGGCCCAGAGGACAGAGCATTGAGTCACAGATAATTATTTTCAGGCCTTGGAATCTATCGAAATTTGCCCTGCTGTGTTGCAAAATTGCTTTAGACCAGTAACCCCTTTGTCTTCCAATTCCTCCCTTTTAAAATAAGATGCCTACATTTTACTTGCCTCATGATTATATCTTGGAAGAGGATCATTTCTTTTTTAGGTTTCACAGATCCATTGAAAGAGAGGAACGTCGCCCTACTATGAATCACATCCAGAGTCTCATTCATAATTTATTTAAATAATTTAGATGATGAGATTTGGGACTTTTGGAGTTGATTATATGTAGATCATATTTTGGACTTAAAATTAATGCTGGAATGGGTTAAGGCTTTTGAAGATGTTGGGATGGGGTTCAGGTGTTTTGTGCATGAAAGGGACATGGATTTGGGGAGGGCAAAGGGCAGATCGTTCTGGGTTGAATTGTGTCTTCCAAAGTGATATGTTGAAGTTCCACAGTACCTGTGAAAGTGCCCTTTTGTGGAAGTACGTTCTTTGCAGATATAATGAAATCATTTGGGTGGGCTCTAATCCCATATGACTAATGTCCTTATAAAAAGAGAGAAGATGATGTGAAGACGCACCTACAGGGAAAATGACATGTGCAGATGAGGTGAGACACTAGAATGACGCATCTCAAAAGCCAAGGAATGCCAAGGATTCCTGACCATCACCAGAAGTGAGGAGAGAGAAATACAACAGATTCTCCCTCAGAATGCTCATGAGGAATTAACTCTGATGACACTCTGATTTTGGGCTTCTAGCATCCAGAACGGTGAGACACTAAATGTATATATTTTTATGCCAGTTTGTGGTACTTTGTTTCAGGAGTCCTAGAAAACTAATGACTTCACCTTCAAGTCCCATTCATAATATTTTTAGCAGTCTTTGAAACCCAGGATCCTTCCATTGGTGGGTATTTGTTTAGCAGCCAGACATAGTGGCAAGATGCCTTGAATACAGTATAAAGCATATTTTGCACCAACGTATATGACTAAGACTAGATAACATTATACCTCTTAAGATCTTTGCATAATTTAATGAACTACTGAAGAGTGTGCTTTGAAAACAGGATAAACTGGCAGCAGACATTTCATTCCAGTATGCTGCTTCTCCATCTGACTCACCGTTGCTTACTTCTTGATTAATATGTTTACCTGTTTTCTCCATAAGCATAAGACTGAATAGCAAGTTTGCAACTGACTCACCATTCCATAGATATTCAAATACACTCTTTTTCAAGTGTTAGGTAAAACATTCTTAGTAAAATAAAATATAGGCAATGGACAAATAAAGTTTTACCTACTAAGCTCTTGATATGAGTTATTCTTAGGCTGTTACCTTGAATATATCAGTCTCCCATGCCATAAATATTTCAAATATGCAAAATATATGAGTTTAGCAATGTATGGTGCCGAAGTCAAAAATCAAACAATATGGGCCAGTACAACGTATTGTTTTGAGGTCAAAGCAGTTTTACTGAAAGTTCATGATATAGAGAAGGTTTTACAATGTTAAAAAATAGATAAAAAGAAAAATTTGTTTTCATTAAATTTATTTTTGTGTTTCACTCTTCAGGGAAAAAGTGTATTGTCCTATCAAGTTTGAGTGTTTGACTACATTTAGAAAAGATTTTCTTTCAATTTTCTTTTGTGCAAATGGTAAAATAAATTATTCTAATTAGATATAAAGAGAAAATATAAATACTAGTATCAGGAGAATCATTCATTTATCAAATATTTACTGAGTGCCTATAAAGGGTCTGGTACTCTGCTGGATAATAACAATACAGGGACAAATAAAGCATGGTCCCTACCCTCAAGGAATTTTGCTGATAGAGAAAGACACTCAAAATGGTAATTATACAGTACTGGTGGGAGAATGTGTGGAGAATGGGTGTCCTACTGGAGATAGTAATTGAGCCGATATTAAAATGGGCAAGTGAATTCCAGAGAGATATAATAGCATGAACTAAAACAAATGTAAGAAACAGCATGTTACATAGGAAATACTTATACTAAAAACGTATTAGTTGTTTATCTGAAATTCAAATTTAACTAAATGTCCTATATTTACACTTCATAAACTTGGCAACTGTATATGCGGAGACCTGAAAGCACTTCTGTGTTGTTAGAATGTCAAATGTAAGGCAGGGTTTGTGACAGTTAATACTGGAAAGGTAGGTAGGAAGATGTCAGATCATAAAAAACTAGGTTTGCCAAATCAGGCAGCTTTCATTAAGTTCTGAGGAAACTAGTGAGCCATTGACAAGTTTTTAGCAGAGAAGTAGTACAATCAGACTTTTAGTGTAGTATTCTGACAACATACAGGGAATACATTGAAATGAATAAAAGTTAGGGTAAGGAAAATTATTAAACTGACTAAAGTTAAGTAATCCAGGAGAGATGGCAGCTCAAACTGGTGCAGGTTAATAGAGCTGAAGATCAAGTAATGGAAGAAACTTTTAAAAGTAAAACCTGGAAATTTGAGTGATTAACTAAATAGGGTAATGAGGGAGGGGAAGTCTAGGATGACTCCAAAGATTCTATCCTAGTGACTGGATGGATGACATGAAAAATTTGGAAAAAGGGTTAATTTGTTAGGGAAGATAACAAGTAATGTTTTGGACATGTTGAATTGGTAGTGCTTGTGGGACAGCCAGATAAAAATGGCCAGTAGAAATCAGGGGAGCAAGATAGATTTAGGAGTCATTAGAATAGAGTTAAAGTTATAAAAGCTAGAGAAACAATTAAGAATAATCATATTTGCGGTTGGTAGAATTAAAATGTTCTTAAAGGAAAATTGCCACTCAATGCAACCATAATTTTGGCTCATCTACACAGCATAAAATAAGTCAATAAAATAAATATATAATTATGGATAAAGACACTGTACTTGTTCCAAATCATGTGGCAGAGTTACTGTTTCTTATTTGTGGAGTGATTTTATATTTAATAGACCTGAACATAATGTGAGAAATTCTAGCAAGGAATGGGGACACTTGTAGAAAAAGCTAACAATTGATATTTGTTATGGCATGGATATATCATTCACTGCACAAGGCATGACCTAACATGAACAATAAGATAATTCATATGTTCCAATGTGGGCATTTATAAAAGGAAATTCCAGCCTTTAATGTGTGTGTGTATGTATGTGTATACATACATATAAGCAGCCTCATTACATTTTACCATTGTCAAAATAGTAAATGTTGATTTCCCTATTTGGTTCATGGTTCATATAACATCTTCTTCAAAGGGAAGAGTGTAACATGGATTCTTCCCTCTCTGAACACCTATATCATTAAACAACCAACATAATGTTTTACCATATGTCAATTTACTTTCATAGAGTTGAGCCATGGAATCTCAGAGTTGAAAACTACTTAAAAGTGTATCAAGTCTAACCTCATTTTCTATGTAGCAATCTCTCTGTCATCCCTGATATATGGGTTTTATTCCCTGCTCAAATACTTACAGTGACTAGGAGGACAAAGGTCCCTCATGCCATTGCTGGGCAGGTGCAGTAGGTCCTAAATCTGCCTTCTAAAGTTATGCAGAACCACACCTTCTGTAACAGCAGTCTGCTTTTTGAAGACATTTTTTAGGTTATTCCTTTAGCTATCCTGGCTTTTTCTTTTCAAGAAATTTCCTTCAGCCTTTCTTTGCATGATTTGTGTGGTAGTTTTAAAATACGTCCACATATTCTTTGATACTAACCCCTTCAAGAAGTAGTGCTCCTTTTGAATACAAGTTGGATTGATGAGTAGAGTATGGCAGAAGTGACTGTGTATGACATGTCATAAAAAGAAATGAAGTGTCTTCCTTGTTCTCTTGTTTAGATCACTTGCTCTGGCAGAAGCCAGATGCCATGTCGTCTGGACACTCAATCAGCCTATGGAGCAATCCATGTGGTGAGGGGTACCAAAGCCTCATGTCAAGATCCATCAAGGAGCTGAAACCTTACGCCAGGAGCCATGTGAGTAAGCATTCTTGGAAGTGAATTCTAGCTCCCCCAGTCAACCCTACGTATGACTGCAGCCCTGGCTGACATTTTGATTGCAAGTACCTGAGAAACACTGAGCCATAACCACGCAACTAAGCTCCTCTCAAATTACTGACACTTAGAAACTGAAATGATAAATGTTTTTTTAAGCCGCTAAATTTTGGAGATGATTTGTTGCACAGCAAAAAAAAAAAAAAAAAAAAAAAACTAACATGGTATGGTTTCTAGGTCTTACATTCTTGACCTTGTCCTCTGGACACATTGAAGTTGCTGATGTCTACCATAATATATAATGCAATAATTGATCCAAGATTCTGATTCTTGCCACTCTACTAAGCATAAGATACACAGAGCTATTTTAAGAGTTGCAACATAATAGATTGTGAACTTGCAGTGAATCAAATCCCCAGATACTTTTAATGTAAACTTTTGGCAAGTCATGCTTCTTCCATGCTATGCTTATGGAACTGAATTTTAGAAACTGAAGCCACAGATTTCACATTTAACCATATTAAATATTATCTGCTTGAGATAAAATGGTTCTACCATGCTAAAAATTTATTTTGCCTTTTATTTTGAGATATTGTAGGTTTGCATGAATTGTAAGAATACAGAGATCCCATAAAGCCTTCATGCAGTTTCTTCCGATGATATTTTGCATAACTATAATACAACATCACAATCAGAAAATTAACATAGATATAATCTGTTAACCTTATTTGGACTTCAAGTTTTAGATGCACTTGTGGGTGTGTGTGTGTGCATACATAGTTTTTACAATTTTATTCAGTGTGTAGATTTGTATGTCTACCATGGTAGTCAAGTCTTAAACTGTTAAATACCAAAAGAATCACCAAACCAACTTAAACCAACTTAAATTCTTCTTCCAAACTAACCTAAATTCTTCTCCCCAAGCCATCTTGACCATTTTGGTAACCACTGATCTACTCAGCAGTAGAAATGGCAGAGTAGGCAGCTAAAGAGGTCACCTCTACACAGAAACAGCGACAATAAAAAAATGAGCAAAAATTGTCAGAATCAACTATGTCGGAACTCTGGAAAATAGTCAAATGTTTATGAAACTGGATGAACCAATAAATCAAGACAAATACAACATTAAAATAATAGGAAGGGTTTCTGGTGTTTTTACTCACCCTTGCCTCATCCACCTCCCTGGCTTGACAACTATCTTGAAGATAGGAGCTAGGATAGCCAGTATGAGAGCTTTGTCTCTCATTCTAAAAGAAGCAGAGTGATTTTATTCTCAAAACATTGTGTTTGTTTCAACCCATCTGAGGGTTATATGAAAGACTGATGCAAGGTGGTTGCCTTTGTTCTGCCTAATTTAGAACTCTTGAGGTGGAAAAGCAGCTATGCAGAAGGCATTCCTCAAAAACATTGTAAGACAACTGAACAATCTGCCACCACTGGAGACAAGACATCATAGATGAAGCAAACAACAGACATATCAAAAGTCTGGGAGGAAAATTTTGGAAGAAGTTTCATGAGAAATTCATGTTGTAAAAATCACCTGCATATACAAAGGAATTTAGAAAAGTATACACATGACCAGGGCAAGATGGATGCTCAGAATATATCTGAGAATACTCCAAACACTCACTTCTGGATGATCTGTAGGCTCAGCACAAGCAGAAAATGAAAGCAAAGGCAGAGTTGTAAGTGGCCTGGCTAAGCCCCAACACTGAGAGAATCTGCAAAAACAGGGATTTTTTTTTTCCTTTTCCTTTTTGCTTTCTTTTTTCTCTCTCTCTCTTTTTAGCTTTAGGTATTCAAGGAAATCTCTGTCAAGAGACTAGCTGACTACAAGCTAAATAGAGATTTCAGAGACTGCACATGGTAAGAATATAGACTTTATGAAAATAGACACTATGCAAAAAAAGACGCTAAACAAATGAACAAATGTAAAGCACAGTAAATTTACAAATAAAAACATGAACAGAGGAACAATCTGATTTTCAAGAGTTATCACATTATAGTATTCAGAGTGTCCAAATTTCAACAAAAATTTATGAAGCATGCAAAGAAACAAGAAAATGCAACCCATTCACAGGATAAATTAACGATAACTGTCCCCAAGGAAGCTCAGAAATTAGATTTACTGAAGAAAGACTTTAAATCTGTCTTTAATATGATCAAAGAACTAAAAGAACCCATCAATGGTTTCTAGCTAAAGGGAAGTAGGAGAATGATGTCTCAATAAATAGAGAAAATCAACAAAGAGATAGAAATTTTAAAATAAACAATGGGAATTCTGAGCTGAAAAGTATAATGTCTTAATTTTTTTAAAAACTTACTAGAGAACTTCAATAGAAGCTTTCAGCAGGTGGAAGAAATAATTAGAGAATTTGAAGATACGTCAATCGAAATTATCCAGTCAGAAGAGCAGAAAGAAAAAAAAAAAGTGCCTAAGAAACCTGTGGGATACCATCAAGACTACCTATTTTCACACAATAAACATTTCAGGAGAGGAGAGAGAGAAAGAGATGGAGAGAATATCAGAAAATGTAATGCTCAAAATATCTCAAATTTCATAAAAGATGTTAATCAACACATCTAAGAGGTTCGACAGAGTCAAAAAAGGATAAGCATAAAGAGGTCCACAGTGAAACATATTATAACTAAACTGTTAAAAGACAAAAGCAAGCAGAATGTTGAAAGCAAAGATAAATGACTCATCATTAACAGAGGATCCTCAATAAGATTAGCAGCCAGTTTCTCATCAGAAATTATGGAGTCCAAAAGGTAGTGGAAGGGCACATTTAAAATACTGAAAGAAAAAAACTGTCAGCCAAGGATTCTACATCCAGCCAAATTATGCTTCAAAAATCAATGAAAAAAATAAGACAATCTCAGATAAGTAAAAGTTGAAGGAGTTTACTGCTAGAACCTGCATGCAGGAAAGCAAGAAATGCTTTCAAATATAAATGAAAGGACACAAACCAGAAACAGATAAATAAAGAACATTGTTCAAGGTTAATACAAAAGCCAGTATCACTGTGTATTTGTTTTTGTAACTCTTTTTTTGCTTTCCTATATGTTTTTAAGAACAAGTGCCTGAAACAATCATTGTAAATCTACATTAAGGGACAAACAAGGTATAAACTTTTCATTTGTGACAACAATTATCTAAAAGATGAGGAAAGAAGCTGTAAGAAGCAGAGATTTGATTACTATTGAAGCTCAGATGGTCTTCATTCATTAAATATTTTAACTGAGCCTAAAAGGTTAATTGTAATCCTCATGGCAATCATCAATAAAATAACAAAAAATAAAGGAAAAAAAAAGAAATCAAGATGGTACCCTACAGGCATTGTCCATTCTTGCATAACTTGAAAGGAATACCTGAGACTGGTTAATTTATAAAGTAAAAAGAATTTAATTGGCTCACAGATCTGCATGCTGTGCATGAAACATGATGGAAGGCAAAAGGGGAGCAGACACCTCACATGACCAGAGCAGGGACAAGAGAGAGAGTGCAGGGGAGGTGCCACACAATTTTAAACAACCGTATCTCATAAGAACTCACTCACTATCATTAGGACAGTACCAAAGGGAATGGTGCTAAACCATTTATGAGAAATCTGCCCCTATGATCAAATCACCTCCCAACAGGCTCCATCTCTAACACTGAGGATTGTAATTCAACAGGAGATTTCATGAGGACACAGATCCAAATCATATCAGTACAAAAATCAATTAAACATAAAAGAAGGTAGTGTGTAGGAATAGGGGAACAAAAAAGATGTCAGACAGAAGTCCTTCCTTGTCAGTAATTACTTTAAATTTTAAAAGATTAGTTCTCCAATTAAAAGGCAAAGACTGCCATGAAGTCTTTGCCCATGCCTATGTCCTGAATGGTATTGCCTAGGTTTTTTTCTAGGGTTTTTATGGTTTGAGGTTTTACATTTAAGTCTTTAATACATCTTGAGTTAATTTTTGTATAAAGTATAAGGAAAGGGTCCAGTTTCGGTTTTCTGCGTATGGCTAGCCAGTTTTCCTAGCACCATTTACTGAATAGGAGATCCTTTCCCCATTGCTTGTTTTTGTGAGGTTTGTCCAAAAGCAATTGCAACAAAAGTCAAAATTGACAAATTGGATCTAATTAAACTAAAAAGATTCTGCACTGCAAAAGAAACTATCATCAGAGTGAACAGGCAACCTACAGAATGGGAGAAAATTTTTGCAATCTACCCATCTGAAAAAGGTCTAATATCCAGAATTTACAAGGAACTTAAAGAAATTTACAAGAAAAATGCAAACAACCCCATCAAAAAATGGACAAAGGATATGAACAGACACTTCTCAAAAGAAAGTATTTATGCTGCCAACAAACATATTAAAGAAGCTCAACATCACTGATCATCAGAGAAATGCAAATCAAAACTACAATGAGATACCATCTCATGCCAGGGAGAATGGTGATTATTAAAAAATCAGGAAATAACAAATGCTGGCAAGTCTGTGGAGAAATAGGAACACTTTTACACTGTTGGTGGGAATGTAAATTAGTTCAACCATTGTGGAAGACAGTATGGTGATTTCTCAAGGATCTAGAACCAGAAATACCATTTGACCCAGCAATCCCATTACTGGGTATATACACAAAGGAATATAAATCGTTCTACTATAAAGACACATGCACACATAAGTTTATCACAGCACTATTTACAATAGCAAAGACATGGAATCAACCCAAATGCCCATCAATGATAGACTGGATAAAGAAAACATGGTACATATACACCATGGACTACTATGCAGCTATATAAAGGAATAAGATCATGTCCTTTGCAGGAACATGGATGAAGTTGGAAGCCATCATCCTCAGCAAACTAACACAGGAACAGAAAACCAAACACTGCATGTTCTCACTCGTAAGTGGGAGTTGAACAATGAGAACATATGAGCACAGAGAGGGGAACAACACACACCAGGGACTGTTGGGGGTTAGGGGGCAAGGGGTGGGAACTTAGAGGATGGCTCAATAGGTGCAGCAAACCACCATGGCACTTGTATACCTATCTAACAAACCTGCACTTTCTGCACATGAATCCCACAATCCCACTTTTTTATAGAAGAAATAAAGAAAACAAACAAACAAGCAAAAAAAAAAAAAAAAAGGCAAAGATTGTAATGTAGTTTAAAATCAGGGAATGTGATGCCTCCAGCTTTGTTCTTCTCAAGATTGCTTTGGCCGTTTGGGATCAGTTGTGGTTCCATGCTAATTTTAAGATTGTTTCTTTCTATTTCCATGAAAAATGTCTTTGGAAATTTGATAGCGATTGTATTGAATCTGAAGACCATTTTAACATAATTAACAAGATTAATATTGTCAATATACAGGATAATATTAATTTTAACAATTTATGGACCCAAGATATCTTTTTATTTATTTGTGTCTTCAATTTTTACATCAATATCTTACAGTTTTTAATATACAGAGTATTCACATCTTTGGTTACATTTACTCACAAGTGTTTTATTCTTTTTGATTCTAAGGTAAATAGGACTTTATTTCAAATTTCTTTGTTGACTATTGATTTAATTTCTTTTTTGGCTAATCTTTCTGTTAGGGTATAGAATCACAAATGATTTAAACACTATGGTACTGCCATAAAAACAGACACATAGATCAGTGGAACAGAATGGAGAGCCCAGAAGTAAACCCACATGTACAGAGTCAACTAATCTTTTATGACAGTGCAAAGAATACACAATGCGGAAGGGATAGTCTGTTCAATAGATTATATTATAAAATATAGATAGCTACATGAAAAAGAATAAAACTGAACCTTTGTCTTAGACCACATGCAAAAATTAACTAGAAATGGATTAAAGACTTAAATATACGTTCTGAAACTACAAAATCCACAGGAAAAAAAACAACATAGAAAAAGCTCGTCGACATCAGTTTTGGCAATGAATTTTGGATATGACACAAAAAGTATAAGTCAAAAAAGCAAAAATAGGCCAGGCACAGTGGCTCACGCCTGTAATCCTAGCACTTTGGGAGACCGAGGTGAATGGATCTCTTGAGGCCAGGAGTTTGAGACCAGCCTGGGCAACATGGCAAAACACTGTCTCTATTAGAAATACAAAAATTATCTGGGTGTGGTGGTGCACACCTATAGTCTCAGCTACTGGGGAGGCTGAAGCATGAGAATTGCTTGAACCTGCGAAGTGGGGGCTGCGGTGAGCCGAGATCAAGCCACTGCACTCTAGCCTGAGTGACAGAGCAAGACTCTGTCTCAAAAAAAAAAAAAAAAAAAAGGAAAATTAAATAAGTTGGATTACATCAAATTAAAAAAGCTTCTGTACAGCAAAGGAAATGATCAAGAGGGTGAAAGGCAACTTATGGAATGGGAGAAAACAATTTTAAACCACACATATAAAACATTAATATCCAAAATATATAAGGAACTCACACAACTTATAGGAAAAAATGAGCAGAGACCAAAGTCGATTTTTTTCAAAGAAGACATACAAACAGGTATACAAAAAGGTGTTCAACATTGCTAATCATCAAGAAAATAGACATCAGAATGACAATGAAATATCACTTCAAAACTGTTAGAATGGCTATTATCAAAAATGCAAGAAATAAGACATGTTGGTGAAGATGTAGAATAAAGGGAATCCTTGTACACTGTTGGTAGGAATGAAAATTGGTACAGTCATTATAGAAAACAGGATAGCTGTTACTTAAAAATTTTTAAATACAGCTACTATATGATCCAGAAATACCTCTACTGGGTATGTATCCAAAGGAATAGAAATAGACATCTTGAAAAAATATCTGCACCTCCATTTTCATCACGGCATTATTCACAATAGCCAGACACATAAACACTCTAACCGTCAATTGAAGGATGAAAGGAAAAAGAAAATGTAGAATACATATATATGTATATACATAGATATATATGTAGGAAATGTAGAATATGTATATATGTATTCTACATTTTCCTTTGCCACTCATCCTTCAATGGAATATTATTCTACCATAAAAAGAAGGAAATCCCATCATTTGGTACAACATGGAAGAACCTGGAGGACATTATGCAAAGTGAAATAAGCCAGACACAGAAAGACAAATACTGTATGATCTCACTTAAAAGTGGAACCAAATATAGTTGAAATCATTGAAGCAGGGAGTAGAATCTTGGTGGTTGCCAGGGGCTGGGGCCAGCACAGTGGCTCATGCCTATAATCCCAGCACTTTGTGAGGCCAAGATGGGTGGATCACCTGAGGTCAGGAGTTCTGTCTCGAACTCCAGGCTTCATTGTTACACTTATAAGACACAGGCAATTGGAATTAGCATAATTCTCAAGAGTCCTAGGATTTTCAGAATGGTAAATGAGCACTGGCTTGAACTTAATGTCACCAGCTGCATTAGCTCCTAACAAGAGAGTCAGCCTGTCCTTTGAAGCTTTGAAGCCAAGCATTGACTTCTTCTCTCTAGCTATGAAAGTCCTAGACGGCATCTTCTTCCAATAGAAGGCTATTTTGTCTGCATTGAAAACCTATTATTTAGTGTAGCTAACTTCATTGATGATCTTAGCTAGATCTTCTGGATAACTTTCAGCTTCTCCATCAGCACTTGCTGTTTCATCTTGCGCTTTTATGTTATGGAGATGGCTTCTTTCCTTAAACCTCATGAACCAATCTCTGCTAGCTTCAAACTTTACTTCTTCAGCTTCCTCACTTTTCTCAGCCTTCACAAAATTGAAGAAAGTTAGGGCCTCTGGATTAGGCTTTGGTTTCAGGGAATGTTGAGGCTTGTTTGATCTTCTATCCAGACCACTAAAATTTTCTCCATATCAGCAATAAGACTGTTTTGCTTTCTTATCCTTTGTATGTTTCCTGGAGTAGCACTTTTAAATTTTTTCAAGAACGTTTCCTATGAATTCACAATTTGACTAATTTGGGCAAGAGACCTAGCTGAAAGCTGGCTTTCAGCTTTCACCATACCTTCCTCACTAAGCTTCACCATACCTTCCTTTCATCATACCTTCCTCACTAAGCTTAATCATTCCTAACTTCTGATTTAAAGTAAGAGGCATGTGACTCTTTCCTTCATCTGAACACTTACAGGCCTTTGTAGGGTGAATAATAGGCCACATTTCAATATTGTTGTGTTTCCAGGCAGAGGAAGGCCCCAAAATGATCAAGCATGGGGAGGAATGGGCAGTTGTTAGAGAAGTCAGAACACACACAACGTTAATCAATTATTATCAGTTATTTGTTGTCTTATATGAACATGGTTTTTGGTACCCCCAAACACTTACAATAGTAGCACCAAAGATGACTGATCACAGTTAGCAATAACAGATACAATGATAATGAAAAAATTCGAAATCGTGTGAGAATTAGTGAAATGTGATACAGAGACATGAAGTTAGCACATGCTGTTGGAAAAACAAGACCATTAGACTTGTTTGATGCAGGGTTGTCATGAATTTTTAATTTGTAAAGAAATATCTGTGAAGCATAATACAAAAAAAAATCCCCACAATACCTGTGAAGCTACAAAACAAACCTCAATAAATTTAAAGAGGTTTATATCATCCTATGTATATTTTCTGACAACAATAAAATGAAACTAGAAATCAATGACAGGAGGAAAATTGAAAAACTCACAAATATGCACAACTTAACAATATACAACATATTCTTATGCTGTGAAGCATAATACAAAAAAACTCCACAATATCTGTGAAGCTACAAAACAAGCCTCAATAAATTTAAAGAGGTTTAAATCATCCTATGTATATTTCCTGACCACAATAAAATGAAACTAGAAATCAATAACAGGAGAAAAATTGAAAAGTTCACAAATATGCACAACTTAACAATATACAACATATTCTTAAGTAATGGATGAGTCAACAAAAAACAAAAGAAAATTACAAAATAATTTGTGATGAATGAGAATGAAAATACAACATACCAAGATTCATGGGATGCAGTGAAAGCATGGCTTAGAGGGGAATGTATAGCTGTAAATTCCTACATTAAAAAAAGATACACAATCTCATATCAATAACCTAACTTTACATTGTAACAGACTAGAAAAAGCAGAGCAAACTAAACCCAAAGCCAAGAGAAGTAAGAATATAACAAAGATAAGAGAATAGAAAGAAAATAGGGAAAAATCAACAAAACCAAAAGTTGTTTCTTTGAAAAAAATCAACTAAATTTACAAACCTTCACCTAAATTCACTAAAAAAAGAGAGATGACCGAAATTTCTAAAATCACAAATGAAAGTGTAGACATTAGTGCTGACCTTAAAGAAATAAAAATGATCATAAGATAATATTGTTAGCAAATCTACATAAACAAATTAGAAAACCAAGACAAAATGAACAAATTCCTAGAAAGGTGCAAACTACAAAAACTGTCTCAAAAAGGAAATAATAAATCGGAACACACCTATAACAACTAGAGATTGAATCAACAATTCAAAACTTTCTTTTTTTTTTTTTTGAGACGGAGTCTCTGGCTGTGTCACCCAGGCTGGAGTGCAGTGGCGCGATCTCGGCTCACTGCAAGCTCCGCCTCCCAGGTTCACGCCATTCTCCTGCCTCAGCCTCCGAGTAGCTGGGACTACAGGCGCCCGCCACCACGCCCGGCTAGTTTTTTGTATTTTTTTTTTTAGTAGAGACGGGGTTTCACCATGTTAGCCAGGATGGTCTCGATCTCCTGACCTCGTGATCCACCCGCCTCGGCCTCCCAAAGTGCTGGGATTACAGGCTTGAGCCACCGCGCCCGGCCAATTCAAAACTTTCTATTCCTGAACAGCTCAACACTAAATGGCTTCGCTGCTGAATTATGACCTATCTCATACCATATAAAAATTTTAGACATAAAATTGATCACTATCGAAATGAGGAAGCTAAGAGTAAAAAAAAAGTCATAGAAGAAAGAATTACACTTAGAAGTGTAAACCTTTGTGACATTGAATTTGGCAATAGATTCTTAGATGTCACACCAAAAGCACAAGCAATAAGAAAAAAATAGGTAAATTAGACTTCAAAGTTTTTAAAAATGGGTGCATCGAAGGACATTATAAAGACGGTGATAACACAATCTACAAAATGGGAGAAAGTATTTGCAAACTATATATTTGATAAGGGTGTAGTGCTCAAGATATACGAATAACTCTTACAACTCTACATCAACGACAGCAACAACCCAATTAAAAATGAGCAAAGGGCTTGAATAGCCACTTCTCTAAAGGAGATATCCAAATGATGACAAACAGGCACATGAAAATATGCTTAACGTAATTAGTCATTAGGGAAATGTGAATTAAAGCCACGATATATCACTTCACACCCACTAGGACAGCCATAATCAAAAAATGCAAAATGAGTGTTGGCAAGGATGTTGAAAAATTGCCGATGGAAGCATAAAGTGGTGCAACTGCTGTGAAAACCAGTTTGGTGGTTCGTTAAATTAAACACAGAATTACCCTATGACCCAGCAATTCCACTCCTGGGTATTTACCCAAGATATTTGAAAATAGATGTTCAAACAAAACTTATACATAAATGTGCATAGCAGCACTATTTGTAAAAGCCGAAAAGTGGAAAACAGCTCTCAAATGTTGATCAAAGGGTCTTCAAAGGACACTTTTCATTATCAAACTAAAATTGATTCTCAATATATGAAAGGAAATTCCATTTTCAGGAGTTCAGACTCAAAGTTTCATTCCTATCTATAAGTAGATAAACAAAATGTTATCTATCCATACAATGACATATTATTCAGCCACAAAAAGAATGAAGTATTGATATATGCTACCACGTGGATGAATCTTGAAAACATTATACTAAGCGGAAAAAAAAAAAAAAACCAGACAGAAAGGGTCACATGCTGTATGATTTCATTTATATGAAATATCCAAAATTTTTAAATCCATAAAGACAGAAAGCAAATTGTTGTTTTCCAGGAGATGGGGGAAGGGTTTAATGGGTAGTAACTGCTTAATGAATACCGTATTTCCTTTAGGGATGATGAAAATGATTTGGAACTTGATATAGGCAATGGCTGCACAACATTGTGAATGTCCCAAATGCCATTGAAATGTATACTTTAAAATGATTAGCTTTATGTTATGTGAATTTTGCCTCAATAAAAATAAATGATATATAAATGCAATCATACAGTATGTGACCTCTTGAGATTAGATGTTTCCATTCAGCATAATTTCCCTGAGATCCATCTAAGTCATCTGCCTGTTTTGTCTTCATGGAAACCGATGGAAGAGTC
Organism: Theropithecus gelada; assembly: GCF_003255815.1. NCBI lineage: Eukaryota > Metazoa > Chordata > Mammalia > Primates > Cercopithecidae > Theropithecus > Theropithecus gelada. Next base: position 136,014,778 of record NC_037689.1, read on the forward strand.
AATGCCAAGCACAAAGCCAGCTAACATGTCAGTGGCATTCTCTACCTATGTTAACATTGCTTCCTTTGTAATTGTGTACACTTCTACCAGGTGTAATGACACTTACCTGTCCTATCAGCTAGTCTACAGTTCTCTCTCTTGTTCCTAAAGTGGTATTAAAATTCTTTGCTGAATTTAATAAGTTTCCAATTTCATTATTGTTGCTGCTGTAACAAACTACCACAAATTTAGAGGTTTACAACTACAGAAATTTATCTTAAGGTTTTGGAAGTCAGAAATGTGAACTGGGCTTCACGTGACTAAAATCAAGGTGTCGTCAGGGCTGCATTCCTTTTGGAGACTCCAAGGCAGAATATGTTTCCCAGCCTTTCCAGTTTTTAGAGACTGCCAGCATTCCTTGCCTAGTGGTCCCTCCATCTTCAAATAACATCACTCCTACCTCTGCTTCCATCATCACAGCCGCTTTCTTTCTGGATGGGTCATTTTTTAGTTGATCAAAGTATTTTTTATTATACTTTAAGTTCTGGGGTATAGGTGCAGGATGTGCAGGTTTGTTACATAGGTATACACGTGCCATGGTGGTTTGCTGCACCTATCAACCTGTCATCTACATTGGTACAAAGAGGAGCTGGTTCCATTCCTTCTGAAACTATTCCAAACAATAGAAAAAGAGAGAATCCTCCCTAACTCATTTTATGGGAGGCCAGCATCATCCTGATACCAAAACCTGGCAGAGGCACAACAACAAAAAAAGAAAATTTCAGGCCAGTATCCCTAATGAACATCGATGCGAAAATCCTCAATAAAATACTGGCAAACCGAATCCCAGCAGCACATCAAACAGCTTATCCACCACAATCAAGTTGGCTTCATTCCTGGGATGCAAGGCTGCACCAAAGTAATTTTTGCTGAAATCCAGACATACAGGTTCAACAACATTCCCTTGACTTACCAGCCTAGATAGCCTTTCAAGGATACCAATCTAATCTGTCAACTGCAATGCATTGAATCAAGTGAGTGGAAAGAACCACAGTAAACTGGATATGCCAAATATGCTGTAGCAAGGCTGGACATCCACAAACTGACCTTTTTTGAGTTACGAATTTTATTAAAGTGCAGTTAGTACTGCTTATTCCCACACTCTGCCAGTTTGGGGGCAATGCTTGGGATATTTTGCAGACACAATATGCATTGATGAATGATTCTTTCTGGTGTCTCTTCACTAACATATTATTTTGGTGGTTTGTATTATTGATCTACATTTTCTTACAGTAAAAGTGAAGCAATAATTTGTATTAATAAATAGAATAAACTGATACTTATTCATTTGACTTTTAATACAACCAGCTCTCTAGAGGGCAGAAGAAAATAGAGACAACATAATCTCAGAAAGGCTAAGCATTTCTTCTAAATATATGTAAAATGCAAAATACAGCAATGCATTTAACGTGTATTTTATTTATATAAACAAGACAGTAGTGTACATATATGTACCCACATGAAATAAATATTACATGGATGTGTTTTCTCCCCTTCGAGTGTGGAAGCATATCCAAATGGGAGCATTTCTTCTATTTCTTACCCATACTGGGTCTTCACAAAAAATTTCCCATTACCTAACTAAAATCTATTCTCAATATATAAAAGGAAATTCCTTTTTCGGGAGTTCAGACTCAGAGTTTCATTTCTATCTATTGCAATTACTAACTGTATACATAAAAACATAAAAAATTTCACCATACCTTCTGAGTAACATTGAGAATACTGGGACATGTATTCTCTCTGTCTATGATTCCACAGGGACCTTAGTAGTCTTCTAGCTTAAGTGTTATCTACTAGGTCTTGTGACATCTGCACATTTATTTAATAAACATTTCTTTTCTGGGGATTCATTGAATACATTGACTGAGTAGGGCCAAAGACAGACACTAAAGCAAGAAAGCCCCTTTAGGACTCTCATGGCAGGTAGGCCTTCAATCTTTAGACTCTTCCTAAAACTGCTTTAGGGTTTTATGGAGTTACCTGCTACCCTCTCTTTCTCTCTCTTCCCTCCCATCTCATGCTACCTGCTTTGATGATCATGCCCTTTGCTTTGTATTTACACATATATCTGGTTGGGATATTTTTATATAAGGGAGTTACTGAGGATCTCTCTCTTTAAGCTTCCGTTTCATTCTGTGTCACTAAGTCCAGGGGACAGAAATCTCTTTTACAGATGGTGAGCTCTGTTAATGTTTCCATAATATCTTTGCTGCAGTTTGTAGCAACTGTGGATTTGCCTTACCTTACCTTTCCTCTACAAGTTGTCACATTATTTATTTTTAATCAAATGATATATATTGATATTTCATTGTTTCTGTGTTTTTCTTTGTTTCCGTTTGTCTGTCTAAGCTGTGAGCAGAGAGGGTTGAGAGCCAGACTTTGAAATGAATCAGCTGTGTAGAGCCCAGACACCGAAAGAGGTTTCCTTAGCAACGGGAGATGTGTGGGAAAGCCTTGTGCACACTACAGCTTAGGAAGCAGGATTTACTGGCTGAGGCACAAAGCTTTCCTTCGGTCCTGGAGTTATTTTCTTAGTACAGTGATACTTGGTCTGTGTTAGTTTTAGCTAACAAACATTGTAAAATTTCTTCTCAGCATAAACTTTGCATTATGTGAAAATAAATTAAATACTGATATTAAACACATACTGTTTCAAAAATAACTGTAAAATCAGTAAAGCACTATTAACCAAAGGAGCCAAGCTTGAATCAAAGGTAAACAACAAAGGCATCTTGTTGGTCTCATTGCAAATACGTATACTGCAACAATGACTTCAATCTGGAAAATGTCTTACCTCCATCCTTATCGATAACGCTTTCCTTAAATATATAGAAAATAGATGACACCTGGCAGGTTTCCTAGAAGATATTTGATCTTTCAGACAGCCAACCTTTATTTGATCTGTGGTCAGTTGATTTAATTGGTTAAACACGGTATTAAGTTAGCCAAGACTTGAGATGTGATACCCTGTTCCTCTCAATCCTAGGTGGTTGCATTGTGAGACAGGTATTTGGCAAAAATGAAAGAATCGGTGTATTTTCACCTTCACTACTGAAGAAGCAATTCCAAAGACATTACCTCTATTATCTAGACTACTATGTAATGTCCATAAACACTAAGTTCCATGCTAATTCTTATTTCTGCATCAGTATAACAATATTAAAGGCACTGCTATAGATTCAGCAACCTACTTTATTCAAGACAAATAGTCTTAGGGCTGAAATGAGAGGGTGTTTGTGTTGGTTGTCTTTTATTAGATAGGCTCTAAATAGAAAGAATGCCTATAAAAATGTTTTACAAATAAATATATCATTTTCACCATTCTGCCTGCTTTTTGTCTTGGTAGTACTGAGGTAGTAAAATTAACCCAAAAGCCAATAACAAGTTTGTTGAATAATGAGTATGTTTTAACAAGTATACAGCACATAGTTTGCGCTTAGCAAATGATTATTAAATATATGGGTGAATGAATAATATTCCCAACTGGTTTTAACCAGTCTCTCTCATGGATTCCCCATCTTCCATCTAATCCCCCCAAATTGTTGGTATTAACCAGTGTCCTATAGTATGGTTTCAAATGTCACATAACTTTCCAGTTTAATCCTTTCATTTGAGTCCTAGTTGTAATAACTCTACCTGAATACTAGACATGTTTTTTGAATTGTGAGTTCTTTACCCCAAACCAATTATATACCTAAGTGAATTCCGTTTCCCACAGCTACCATATCCAATCAAATTCAGTTTTATTCCAAATAACTTTGTCCCTGTTAATAACATTTTTATTCTCTTAAGCCATTCAGACTTAAAATTTTGAATCATCTTTGGCAATTTCTACTCACATAGCTCTTATTGCAATTAGTCACAGACCCTATTCGTTTCCTTTCAAAACGACTGTCATTTCCATCCTTATTATGTTCCTTCTCAAGATTTTATCTTCTCATCCTTAGATTACTGCAAGAGCCTCCTAGCCGAGGCCGCGGGTGCTGAGTTCTCCTTTACCGCAAATTACCTCAAGTGCTCTCCCTTTCTGCTATCTCCTACAGCATTTAAAATTTGTGTCTCTCAGTTTAGCACTGAATTACATAGTTTTACACTGGTTCTCATTGCTGCATATAAAGTTCATTTCCCTGATATATTATAAACTCCTAAGAGGCATTAATGTCTTAAACTGTTCTGTATATTTTACAGCCCTGAGCAGACTAGTCACTCAAAAACTTAAGAAAGGCATATGAGTAAAACTAAAGAGAAAGTAGGGCGATAGGAAACAGACAAGATGAGGAGAAAATAAAGAGGAAATGAAAGAGAGTTTTTCTATACAAAATTTCCCTTAAAGGAGCGATATCCCCCAATCCTCTCCCACTCTGCCCCTGTTGCACTTGCCCTATTCGAGTAGGTAAGAAACTGTGTTCTTTACCTTACTTGTCACTTTTTGGTTGGACTGAATAATCTGCTAGACAGGTAGCAATGGCAGAAGTGAGCTCTTAGACTTAGCATCAGAATAGAGCCTGTGATGGAGCTGATGTCTTGGCTAAAGTACTGAATTTTGAGATGGTTTGGAGAAGCATTGGGGAATAAAGCACCTTTGCTAAAGAAACAATAAAGCCTCACATTTGTCTTGCAGGGACCACTGTCAAAAGATTTTCAGCATTCTACATCTCTGGTTTCCTACTGCCTTTCACACACACACACACACACACACACACACACACACACACACACACACAATGTTACATAACAATGTCTTATGCTTGTGCTATGGTCTGCAAATTTGTGTCCCCTCAAAATTTGAATGTTGATACCTGAAATCCTCAATGCAATAATAGTAAGAATTTGGGATCTTTGAGGGGAGATTAGTTAATAAAGGCAGAGCCCTTGCAAATGGGATTAGTGCTCTTATAAAAGAGATGCTAAAAACTTTGCATCATCTGTCATGTGAGGACACATAGAAGGTGCCATCTATGAGGAAGAGGCTCTTACCAGACACGAATCTGCTGGGGCTTTGATCTTGGATTTCCCAGTCTCCAGAACTGTGAGCAATACATTTCTGTTGTTTATAAATTACCCAGTCTAAGGTATTTTGTTATATTAGCCCAAAGAGACTAAAACACTTGTAACACTTTTAATCAGAATATGCTTCAATACATTTCAATAACTTACAGCCTCGAAATCTCAAAAGATTAATACACAAATATTTGTTTCTCACACACATAAGGCCAACTGGGAATCATTTGAGGGTAGGACTTTCTGCTATTTAGTGACTCAGTGATTTACAACTTTTCTATCTTACAACACTATCATTTCAACATATTATCTCTGCAGTTGCTAAAGAAGGGGAATAGAGAGCTTAGATAGCACACCGACTTGTAATGCTTTGACTTAATAGTGACCCGTCTTATCTGTGCAAAACCCATTGGCCAGAGTATTTATATGGTCCCAACATAACTAAAAAGATACTGCGCTATTTAGGGGAACACATGAAAAATTTGGAGAGTACTACTGTCTTCCAGGAGAACGTTTGTTATCCAAGAAATTTTACATGTTTCTTACTTGATTCCCATAACAGTTCTTTTTTTTTTTTTTTTTTTTTAAATTGAGATGGAGTCTTGCTCTGTCGCCCAGGCTGGAGTGCAGTGGCGCGATCTCGGCTCACTGCAAGCTCTGCCTCCCGGGTTCATGCCATTCTCCTGCCTCAGCCTCCTCAGTAGCTGGGACTACAGGGGCCCACCACCACGCCCGGCTCATTTTTGTATTTTTTTAGTAGAGACGGGGTTTCACCGTGGTCTCGATCTCCTGACCTTGTGATCCGCCCGTTTCGGCCTTCCAAAGTGCTGGGATTCCAGGCGTGAGCCACCGCGCCCGGCCCCCATAACAGTTCTATGAGATCTATGGAGCAGATAGCCATTCCTTCGTAGAAATGTAGCAACTAATTCCCACAGGGTATAATGACTTTTCTAAAGTCACAAATTTGACGAATATAGAGGTTGAATTAGAACCCAGCATGCCTCGGTTCACTCCTGAGTTCTTCGTGCTTCAAAAAATTTCCTTCTGAAAGGAAAAACATTAAGTTCCAGGAAGAATTCTAGAAGCTAAAGGTGGCCAACTCAGCCAATTTCAGTCACTTTCAGATATAAAATGCGATTCTCTATCTTCCAAATATATTAGTAAATAATATATTAAAACATTAGGAATCTTTTAAAAAGAGATTATCATATATTTGATAGCAAAAAAAAGTAATTCGCTAGTAAAATTAATATTTACTAGCAAAAAAGAAAATTAAAAACTCTGTTGATCTGACAGCAGTCAGCACCACAAAGCAGTTTTAAGGAATAGTAGAGAAAGAAAATCTTGCTTAATACGCAAAAGGGATACTGAAAGGAAATATAATCAGAGGAAGTTTAATATTAATTATGTGGTCTTATGTCATGATGATTTGACATTACACACACACGAGTTAATATAGTATGTTAGAGAGATAATTGGTCAACTGGATTTCAAAATACTTAATGTTTTCCATTCATTACTATGCCTCTCCTTAGACTCATCTCTCCTATACTTATGTACCCTTGTTTTACTACTTGTCTTATTGTGTTTTAATCATTGATGTTGGCGTCTCTTCCTTCCCCCAGATTTTGAAGACAAGCACTGTGTTTTATTGGTTGTTATAGCCACAACACATAGTGAAGTGCTCCTACCGCTCTTGTTCCTTTTCTGAAGGTTCTTCAGCTTTTGTTAATCACTTGATCTTCCATGTTCCTCAATGTTCTGTCCTACATCCTCTTCTCTTCTCAATCTATACTCTTCTCTTGGGAGATTTTAGCTACTCTCATGGATTTAAGTACCATCAATATTGTGATAATCCTTGATCTCTATTTCTAATTGATCTTTAGACCCATCATTCATTGTCTACAAGACCTCTCCACTGGTCCTGAAACTCAAAACATTTCTAGTTGACTCAATTATCTCCCTCCAGACCCCCAAAATGCTATTGATTCTATGTTCCCTAGCTCTTTGGCACCATCATCTAACTAGTTGTTCAAGCCAGATATGGAGGAGTCATTTTTCTTCCCCCCAATCACCCACTATGATCAATCAATCACCAAATTCTACCCATTCTACTTCATTAAAAACCTCTCAAATACATGAAATTTATTTCCATCTCCACTTCCGTTGTACTAATCCTGACACTATTACCTCCCAACTGGAATACTCCAGTCTTTCCTCTTCTACCTCATTTTCCATACTTCAGAGAGAGTAATCTGTCTAAAATGCCAATAAGATCTTATTGCTTCCATATTTTAAAATAATTAATACTCTGTTATTACTAGGTACTTTGAGTATACAAAGAAGGAAACGTATATGATTCTCATTTTTAAGAAGCTTGAAGTGTAAATGAGAGTGGTGATGGAAAGAAAATAATTAAAGTTTTTTGATACCAACAACAGAAACTGACTCTGGCTAACTTAAGCAAAATTTTAAAAAATATATAAATTAAAAGAATAGTAGATAGTTTCCAAAACCAATAAGAAGTCTGAAAAAGTAGGTTTGGAAAAGAGTCAAGAACCAAAGGTAACTAGGCAGCAAATAATACAGCCAAAGTCACTCCACAGGAGCAGCTGATGTTGGCACTACTGCTTCTGGCCACTAACTCTACCGTGTCAATGAATAATCTTTACCTGTCCACGTTTCTTTGCATCATTCCCTTAAAATTCAAAATCCCAGAAGGAACCATTCAATTAGAGAAGTCTAAGTCATGCATTCATGACTACATGCCAGGGAGGAAGGAGTGGGAGTATGGAGGATCTGGTTACTTCACAATCCATGATGGAGATGGAGCCCAAATTCCCACTAGGACTCACACAATGGAAGATTCTCTCCGAATAGGAAGGTTGTTTAGAGAGTAAGCAGCTCCGAAATGTGACAACTATATATAAATATATGCAAGTTTACAAATCTTTATCCAAAAACCTTGGGAAAAGATGTATTTGTGAATTCATAAATTTTCAAACTCAGAAGAGTAGCAAGGTTGATATACCATATATTAAGTAATATGCTGAGTGGGAGTTGGGACAGTATCCCATAGTTAAATACATTTATGTTTCTTAATTGAAATATATTACTATTAACACTAAACTTGGATAAATAAAGACTAGAAAGAGCCTTACATCAGTTCAAGTTACGTTTCACTACCAAATAATTTCAGGTCAGACCAGATTTTTTAACGAATTATGAAAAAATTTTCTATTTTCATGACTTTGGGGATTTAAACATTGTAAGAAAGAATTGATTGTCTTATTTGTGTTAAGCAACATAAATATTAATCAAAGTTTCTCAGATAAAGGATGTAATTACTCTGAAGAGATCAAGGACCAATCATCCTAGTCTATCTTAAAAGATTACTAGGATTTGAATGGACCTGAATGTGAGGAAGGACATGAACTCTGGAAGGCACAGCATGAGGAAATACTCTTGGATGGGAAAAAAAGAAAATACGTGAAGGATAGCTTAGATGAAAATTTTAGGGTCTGTGAAGGGGAAGAGCAGGACATAACCTTGAAAGGTTAAGAACTAGATTAAGGGAGTTCTCCGACCAAGGGGGAGTCACTGAAAGGTTTTGAATATAAAATTATAAAATCAGAGCTATGCTTTGTAAAGATTAATCTGGTTGTACTGTGTCAGTTTCAAACCATGTATATAGATGAATTCTATCTGGTGTCACAGGAGGTGTTTATACAATTGAAATCCATTTTCTCTTGTCCTTGTCTCAGTAAAGATAAGCAGCTGCTCAACACCAGCAAGTCAATATTACTACACTTTCAGAACATTCCTACTCAATTGCCTACTAAGAAGTATTGAAAAGTTGTCAGAAGACTTGTGAAGATCTAGGATACTAATGTAAGATAAACCATAAACACGCAATGTAATGCAGTATACTGAAATTTAATGTTAATTAGTCACTTCTTCAGTTGTTGATTGTTTCTTTTAATGATCTAATATCAGTATGCCAGATGTTGATCATAATAATGAGTTAATTACAACTATTCCACTGTGAGGGAAATAGTCAAAGAAAATATAAGTTCCAACAAGCATTTGTTGAACATTCAGTGGAGCCAGACATTATTCTAGGCAATTTCTGTACACGATATTCAGGTCAGGAGTGAACTATTTCTTGGACTTGCACCAGGACAGTAACCTCTCTACCCTCTCTCTTCACCCCAAATTCCACCCTCCTTTATTGGTTGCAGAATAAAACCTCCACGCTTGGCACTTATTTGTTCTTAGGAACAGGAACTGGTAGTTTTCTTCATTTTCAAAGTATCTCTAGCCTCTGCTACAGGAATCAGAATGACTGTATAGCAAAGATGATTGACTGCCCCAGCTGATTAGCAGCACAAAGCACAAAAGAATTGCAGCCTCAACACATTTGATGTTATTAGCCCATTATGACCCACTAAGTGTGAGCTATAAAAATCTCGTAATTGTCTCCACTTCCACCACTGCATTTGGCTCTGTAGTACTGTCCTCCCCACAAGCTGTTGCCTGCAGACTCTACCATGACACATATTTGCCAGTTATGGTTATACTTAAACTGTAGAATAATTTTGTTCTGTGGGCTAGAATATTTCCTATATTTCCAGGAGTTAAGGGTCTTCAGAATGAGTTATTTTAGAACTCATTATTGTTTCACTAATATCAGTAAAAAACTATATAATACAGCTCTTCAAATCTCATAATCCCTCCCCAACAAACAACTCATTCTCCAAAGTGATTCCCATTTAACTTGGAAAAACATTTTGTCTAAATATTCTTCAAATAGGCTCGTTGTGTTAAAGAGATTTTTAAACAATGGATTCATAGCTAGAAAGACAACGTGACACAATGCAGCAATTTTGAACTTTATTCTCCTGTGGCACATGAAACCAAAAAGGTGAATATACTTACAACACTCCCCTGAGAGAGTTCCGGTGCACTAGTCATAATTGCATCCTGTTTTCTTTCATCAAGAAAGCAAATAAGATTTTAATGGACTGATAGTAACCACATATTCTCTTGGTTTTCCTTCTGTTCCACTAAGGGTCACTTTTTGGCTCTTCCTTCACAACCTGACTTCAAAATAGTGGAGAACTTTGTGATTCAGTCTGGTGACATCTCTTCTCATTCTGTACTCTTTTGTTAGGAACTTCCCTAGATATCTTAAGATCGATTTAATATCTATATGATGATTACTCCAAAAATTTCTATTTCTAAGGCAAATCTGTCCTCTGATCTCCAGAAGTCTATTTGTCCCTCTGTCTATTTGATACCCCTTCTTTGATGTTTCAAAGGCATTTCAAATTCAACTTTTCTGCACAATTTTTCTTCAGCAACTGAGTCCTCTTTCAATAGGTCACGCTTCAGTGAATAGTTTCACCATCCAGCCAGTCTTGTATGTCAGAATCCTAGAAGTCAGCTATAAACCTAGTTCTCACTCAACATCTATAGCTAATCTATTCCCAAATCCTGTTAATGTCCTTCATCTATTTGTATTTTTCCCTTTCTACAGCTATCCTTCTAGTCTAGGCCATCACCCCATTTCTCCTAGACTACTATCATTTATTTTCTGCACAATAGACATCAAATATAATATGAATAGTGTCCTAGGAGTTAGGAGTTGCTCAACACAGGAGTTCTAAAGCTACTTGAGAGGAAGTAAGGTCAGGGGATCACAGTCAGAAGTCAGTCACTAGAACTGTAGTTGAAGAGATGCACAACTTTAAGCAGATTAATATGAAAGACACACATTTCTCTGTAGAACAGTCTAAGATCACAGGTAATAAGGAAATATTAGTAAAGACTTTAAGAGTCAGGATTCAGGAGCTGGGAAGACTAGGTTCATTTTCTGAATCCGTTCCTGCTTCCACGATACTTACGATAATCCTGCATCTACTTGTGAGAATGAAACTTGGCCATCTTAAAAACTCACTACACTGACCTAGCGTCTGGCATATAATTTGTTTTCCACAAAGGTCAGCTCTGTCTCCTAGATTATTTCAGCTCTTTCTGCTAAATCCAATTTCTTGAAGAGGGAAAGGGGTAAACAGGGAGATGTGAATGAGGGCAGGGATAAAGAGAACAGAGGTGCGGTACTAGAAAAGAGACAAATAAGATGGTCTTACACAATGAGAAATTGTTCCACCTATAGTTATCTCTGTTCTCTTGCAAAATCAAGAAATCAATTTCGTCATATATTTCTAACTGAACATGAGCCTATAGCCAAATAATAATATGTCTCATCTTTTCCACTCTCCCCTTCCTTATTCCCTTCTAACCACACCATCTTTTTGCTATTATTGAAATATACCAGGTTTTCCTCAGCCTTAATTATTTATACTTGGTGTTGTCTCTGCTTGGACCCATCTTCTCCCAGATATCCTCACCACTATCTCCCTCACTTCCTTCAGCTCACTTTTCTGACAATATTTAACCTAAAGTCTTCCTTGACTTCTCTCACTTGCACATACTATCCCCCTTCTTGTCTATGTCGCACCAGCAAAACATGAGAACCACCAGAATAAGGTCTTCCCTTTTTTTGCTGTGGTATCCACAGTATTTTAGAATAATGTCTGACTTATAGTAGGCGCTCAGTAAATATTTGTTATATGAAAATAATGAGCAAATAATGTAATGCAATCTAATGATGAAATATCCTAGTGAAAATTTTTCTACTAATTACTAACAAATGCTAACAAAGGAGCCTTACTTACTTAAGAAACATCAGTCTGGTTGGATAGAATCCAAGAACTGTGACAATTTCTGCCAACACCCGCTCAGAACCTTCTTTGCCCCATCCATCTGCTAAGTGTTTCTATTCATGGATTTGCCTTGCGGCTTTGTTTTCAGTCCCATCTAAACCTTTTCTTCCCCAAAGGAAGAAGCATAATCTCAGTGTCTGGTACATGCTTAGCCTTTTCCTGTTCAAGACTTGGTGTCATTTCTTTTCCCAGGCATTCTGAGCCACAGTCCCACCTCTTCAGTGGTTTTCCTACAGGCCAGGCCGTGTGCCCTGCTCACCAAATTGCTTATCTGAAAGAGATTCAGATTTTCTACAGACTGAGTTAAGTCCCTGCTTCATACTGGGAACGTATGGATGAGCTAAGTTGTATGTGGGCAGTACAACTGTAGGAACTAGTTTTCAAGCTACTTTTAGGAGCTGTTTGAGTAGTATGCTTATGACAGTTAGCAGCATAAGATTGTATTCATGTTCTCTAAACCCTAGATAAAAATACTAAGAACTCAGGTTTTCAGAATTTAAAAATAAAAATGTGTACTTACTTATATAGAACCAAAATAAAGCACTAATTATTCTACTGCAATTATACTGGACATTTTTCTCTGAAGGTTTTGCAGAATTTTACAAACATGGCTAAATCAGTGTAGCCGGGAAAATAACAGAAAATGCAACTCTCATGCAGTAATTTTGTGACTATGGAAGGTCCATAAAACATACTTTTAAAAACCCAACTATATGACAATTAAGCAACTCACTTTTAAATAGCAGGTGAGGAATGAATAAATCACAAGGAAAATTAGAAAATATTTTGAACTGAATAACAATAATAATATAACTATAAATTGTGGAAGGTAGATAAAGCAATGCTTATAGGAAAATTTATAGCTTTCAATGCTCATAAAAGAAAAAAGCCTCCATCCTTAAAAGCTAGAATAAGAAGAGCAAACATAATCTTGAATCCTAAATAAGTAAAAGGAAATAAATAATGACGATAAAAGCAACTATCCATGGAATAGAAAACAAACATTACAAAATATAAACAAAGCCAAAATTTGATTCTTTGAAAACTTCAACAGAAGCAATGAACCCCCAGCTAGACTGGTCAAGGAAGAAGGAGAATCCTGATTACCAATACCAGTAATTAAAATGAGTAATCACTATAAATCTTATAGACATCAAAAGTATACTAAGGGGTATTATGAATAATGTTATGATAACAAACATTGTTTGTTTAGACTTTCTATTTTACTCTTTGTCAGTTTTGATAAGATGTATTTTTCAATTGAAAAATACAAAATATATCTCAAGGAAATTGAATTTGTCATTTAAAAAAAATTGCCCCAAAAGAAAACATAGTGCTTTTACAGTTTTGCCAGTTAATTTATCAAACATTTAAGGAGGCAATAAAATGAATCTTAAAGAAAGGTTTTCAGAAAATAGAGTAGGAGGGATCAATTCACAACTCATTTTATTATGCCTAAAGATGCAACCTGAGAAATTCATTACAAGCTGGACACGGTGGCGCATGCCTGTAATCTCAGCATGATGCAAAGCCGAGGCAGGAGGATCAGTTGAGCTCAGGTGTTCAAGACCAGACTGGGCAACATGGCGAAACCTCATCTCTATTAAAAAAAAACAAAAAATAGGCGGGAGTGGTGGCACATGCCTATAGTCCCAGCTACTGGGGAGGTTGAAGTAGGAGGATGGTTTGAGGCCAGGAGGCAGAAGTTGCAGTGAGCTGAGGTGCCACTGCACTACAGCCTAGGCAACAGAGCCAGATCCTGTTTCATAAATAAATAAATAAATTACAAAAAAAGAAACCAATAGACCAGTATCTCCCAGAAATACAAAACCCTTAACACAATTAGCACAATTTGAGCAAATAGAATTCAGAAAAAGAAAAATATACTGTAACCACATATCATTTATACCAAGAACATAGGATTGATTTAATTTTTAAAGGTTAATGTAATTTTCTATAGTTGTCAAATAAAGGAGAACCAGCATTGGATAAATTTCAACACCCATTCATCAAAAAGAACCTTCAGAAAACTAGGTATAGAAAGAAACTCTCTTAGTCAGATAAATTTACAAAAATACCTAGAGACTATATCATATTTAATGGCGCAATATTGAATGAATTTCCCTTTCAAATAAGGAAAGAATGACTTCTTTGACCACATCTACTCAGCACTTTACTGAAAGTAAATGAGGAAAGAAAAAGAAATGAAAGTCATAAAGATCAGCAAGGAGGAAACACCAAAATTAGGGAAGGAGAAAGGAAAGAGGCAGCCTGCCTGTCTGGGTGATATGGTTTGGATTTGTGTCCCCATCCAAACTGTAGTCCCCAGTGTTGGAGGAGGGACCTGGTAGGAAGTCACTGGATCATGGGGACTGACTTTCCCCTTGCTATTCACCTGACAGTGAGTGAGTTCTCATGAGATCTCATTGTTTAAAAGTGTGTGGCACCTCCACCCACCTTCCTTTTTCTTCAGTCACGTAAGACGTGCCTGCTTTCCCTTCGCCTTCCACCATGATTGTAAGTTTCCTGAGGGCTCCCCAGTCATGCTTCCTGTACAGCCTGTGGAATTGCGAGTCAATTAAACCTCTTTTCTTTATAAATTACCCAGTCTCAGGTAGTTCTTTATAGCAATGTGAGAATGGCTAATGCACTGGGAACTCCTGAGAGCTAGAAGTGACTTTCCAATGTAGGGAAAGGGTGAGTGAGAGACTCCCAGCAGCCAACATCCCCATCATGGAATTGTGCAACCCTGGTTATGGGTTACCTCTTGACGTTCCCAACCCTGGAAACTAATGTGGAGAGCTGCCATGAGACTGTGGGATAGAACAGTTCCAGATAGGGAGCTTGCATTGGGTTCTACACCTTTTCTGAGACCTAAGTGGCCAGAGCAAGGTGCTATTTTCAAACCCATCCTTTGGCAGACTGCACACTTTCCTGGGGGTCAGCAGTCCAGGACCAAGGCATTAGGGAAAATTGGACTGTCACTGTTTGTACCGGAGAGTAAGCTAGAAGCAGTCCCATAGCTGGCCCTAAGAAGCAAACAAAGCATGGACTACAGCTGCTGATCCCAGGAAGTTCATGTTTTTGGGACAGAGACTAGGACATGAGTGATGTTTGCTGCTGGGAATTGGTCACTACTAGGGTGACAGCTCCTGCAGCAAGGTTGGGGGCACTTCTAATCCTTGGGAGCAAGCCCCACCAAAACCAGGGAGGGAAAGGGACATGCACTCCCCACCTGCTAGCCTACACTGCGGCCACTGAGAATGGCCACACCCTCTTCAGTGACAGGGTGTCAAAATGGCTGCTACTCTCCTCATTCAAGCACTCCATTTGTGACTTGAGGATTGCCCAGCCCTAGCCCATCATGGATGGTTCCTGCTTTCAGCATTGGGTGACCAGCGCACAAGCCCACACAGCCTAAGTTTGTTCCCCTACCCCCAAGGCATAGCACGTATCCCAGAGTCCTGGGGATTTCCCAAATCAATCCACCACCTTGAGCATCTGAGTACTCCTCCTGAGAGCCTGAGGTTGGGCCTAAACTCCTAGCTGCTACCACCTCAGCTGGCACCTGCCTGCAAGTGCCACTTGCAGGCCTGGAGACTGGTCCAACCAGCCCATCTCAACCACCACCAATCTGAACACACTGCGCTCTGAACCCAGAGAATCATCCTGCCACTGCTACTTCCATTGCCCATGCAATGCTGGCTGCCCAGGGCCTGAGAGCTTGCTCACCTGCCTGGTCCACCACTGCCAGTACGGGCATCTGAGCAAGTAACCTGGAGGCTTAGGAATCAGCCTGCCAGTAACTGCTAATATAGGTGCAAGTAGACATTGCCCTGAGGCACAAAGATAGGAATGCTCAGCCCTGGATAAAGAGATCAATCCAACAAGATGGTATAATAATTCTAAATATATATGCACCCAACAATGGAGTACCCAGATTGATAAAGCAAAAACAATTAGATCTAAAGAAAAAGACAGACCATAATATACTAATAGTCAGGGACTTCAACAACTCATACTCAGCCTTAGACAAATTGTCTAGACAGAAAACTGACAAAGAAACATTGGCTTTAAACTGGGCTTTAGACCAAATGGACTTAACAGATATGTACAGAACATACTATCCAACAATTGCAGAATACACAATCTTGTCATCAGCACATAAAATATTCTCCAGGATAAGTCATATTTTAGGCCACAAAACAAGTCTTAACAAATTATTTAAAAATTTAAATCATATCAAGTGTCTTCTCAGACCACAATGGACACAACATAACTAAAACATATATGATTAATATATGTTCATGGATTGGAGAAATTATCATTATAATGGCCATATTTCCCAAAGTAATCTATAGATTCAATGCAAATGGTAGCAACATACCAACATTATTTTTCACAGAATTAGGCAAAAACAATCCTAAAATTCCTATGGAACGAAAAATTATTCTAAATAGCCAAAGTAACCACAAGCAAAAGGAACAAAACTGCAGGCACCACATTACCTGACTTCAAAACATGTTACAATGCTATAGTAAGCAAAATAGCATGGTATTGATGTATAAAATAAACACACTGACCAATGGAACAACATGGAGAACCCAGAAAGAAAGCCACATATTTACAGCCAGCTGAACTTCAACAAAACTGACAAGAACTTTCATTGGGAAAAGGATGCCCAATTCAATAAATAGAACTTGAAAATTTTGATAGCCAGATGCAGAAGATTGAAATTGGACTCATATCTTTTATCATATACCAAAAACCAGCTCCAAATTGATTAAAGACTTAAACGTAAGACACAACATTATCAAATTACTAGAAGAAAACCCAGGGAAAACTCTCCTGGATGTTGATATAGGCAAATAATTTATTACTAAGATCTTAAAAGCACAGAAAACAAAGACAGATGGAACTATATTAAACTTAAAAGCCTTTGCACAGCAAAGGAAATAAGCAACAGAGTGAAGAGACAACCCATTGAATGGGAAAAAATATTGGCTAACTATTCATCCAACATGGGACTAACATCCAGAATAACCAAGGAACTCAAACACCTCAAGAGGATATAAACAAGTAATCTCATTTAAAAGTAGGCAAAGTACATAATAGACATTTCTCCAAAGAAAATACACAAATAGCCAACAGGTGTATGAAAAACATGCTCAATATCACTATCATCAGATAAATGCAAATCCAAAACACAGTAAGAATATCATCTTACCCTAGTCAGAATGGCTACTACTAAAAAGACAAAAATAAAAGTTGTTGGCGAGGATGTGGAGAAAAGGAAATTCTTATACACTGTTGGTGGAAATACAAACCATTACAACGACTATGGAAATCAGTATGGAGATTTCTCAAAAAACTAAGAATAGAATTACCATTCAATCCAGCAATCCTACTACTGGGTATCTACCCAAAGGAAAAGAAATCTGGATGCCTATATTCCTATGTTTATTGTAGCACGATTCACACTAGCAAAGATGTGGAATCAACCTAAGTATTTAATCAATGGATGAAGGGATAAAGAAAATATACTGTATACTATTCACAATAGCAAAGACATGAGATCAACCCAAATGCCCATCAATAATAGACTGGATAAAGAAAATGTGGTACATAGACACCATAGAATACTATTCAGCCATAAAAAGGAATGAGATCATGTCTTTTGCATGATCATGCATTTTGCATGATCCATGACATGGTTGGAGCTGGAAACCATTATCCTCAGCAAACTGGAACAGAAAACCAAACACTGCATTTTCTCACCTATAAGTGGGAGGTGAACAATGAGAATACATGGACACAGGGAGGGGAACAACACACACTATGGCCTGTCAGGGCAGGGAGATGTGGAGGAAGGGAGAACATCAGGATAAACAGCTAATGCATGTAGGCTTAATACCTAGGTGATGGGTTTATAGGTGCACCAAACCATCATGACACACATTTACCTATGTAGCAAACCTGCACATCCTGCACATGTATCCTGGAACTTAAAATTAAAAAAAAGAAAATGTGCTGTATATACACAGTGGAATGCTATTCAGCCATAAAAACATGAACTCATGTCATTTGCAGCAACATGAATGGAACTGGAGATCATTATCTTAAATGAAATAAACTACACATAAAAAGACGAATATCATGTGTTCTCATTTCTATGTGAGAGCTAAGAAATTTGATCACATTAGATATTGGAAAGGTAGATAACAGAGACTAGGATGGGTGAATTGAGAGAAAGAAGGAGGATGAAGAGAAATGAGTCAAAGGGTACAAACATACAGTAAGATAGAAGGATAAATTCAATATTTGATGGTAGAGTAGGGTGACTATACTTTAAGAATATATTATACTCAGGTAACGAACTCTCAAAATACCCTGACTTGATCACTATGCTTTACATATGTGTAATAAAATGTCTCATGTACCCCATAAATCTGTATACATTTTTTAAAAATCTGTAAGGAAGAAGCAAGTCTTTTTATTTTCAGATCTCATGAAAGTATATGTAGAAAATTACAAAGAATCTACCAGTAAAATTACTGTAATATTTATGTCATTTTAACAAGGTAGTAGGATATAAATTAATATAAAAACAATTATGTTTTCATATTTTAGTGTTGAAAAATAAAAAATAGAATTCACAATAGCAACAAAAACATATTACTAGAAATAAATCTAATGACAGATGTGCAAGACCTCTACATTGAAAACTAAAAACCATTGCTGAGAAAAATTAAGGCCTAAATAAATGGAAACATTTTCATGTTTGTGAATTGGAAGACAACATTTTTAAGATGTCAGTTATCCTCAAAATTATCTGTAGATTCCATGCAATCTTAAACATAATGCCACCATGTTTTTTTTGTAGAAATTGACTATCTGATTCCCTGAATATGTATGGAATTTAAACAACTGACCCAGAATAGTGAAAGTAGTTAGAAAAATAACAACAAATTTGAAGAAATATACCACCTTATTTTTTATTAACAGTTTTTATTTCAGTAGTTTTGGGAGTAGAAGTGGTTTTTGGTTACATGGATGAATCGTACAGTGGTGAAGTCTGAGATTTTAGTCCACCAGTTACCAGAGTAGTGTACATTGTCCACAATGTGTAGTTCTTTATCCTTCATCCCCATCCCACCCTCCCCTTTCTGATACCACTTAATTTTGAGAATTATTGTAAAATTACATTACTCAGGACAGTATGGTAATGGCGTAAGGATTAATAGAACAGAATTCAGAAAAAGACTCACACTTATAACAGTTATTTAATTTTTGGAAAAGTCACTAATGCAATCCAATGTTGAAAGAAATGGCTTTTCACCAGTTTTCACAAATACTGGCTTCTCCATATGGAAAAATAATAAAACTCAACCCTCACTTTACATCAGAAACAAACGTTAATTTGACATAGATCACTTACGTAAATGTAGCATAATGCATGTTGTATGTTTATACAATGGAACTAAACTTAGTAATAAAAAGGAGAGAACTACTGAAGCACAAAACAATGTGGAAAATCATAAAAATATTATGCTTAATGAAGCAAGCCTTACACAAAAAAGTACCTACTGTATGATTCCACTCACATGAAGGTCTAGAACAGGTAAAAGTAATCTACTGTGGAAAAAAATCAGAACATTGCTTCTGATGAGGGTATGGGCATGATGTGACTGGGAATGAAGCACCAGGGAACTTTCTGGAGTAATGGTAATGCTCCACATTTTTATAGAGATTAGAGTTACATTGCACATTCATTTGTTAACGATCATCGAATGTTACACTTAAGCTTTGTACGGACTTGAGCTCATATGTGCTGCTCGGCAAAAGGGGGTCCAACTATAAAATCGATATACCATCCTGGCTAATATGATGAAATCCCTTCTCTACTAAAAATTCAAAAAAATTCTCCGGGTGTGGTGGCGGGTGCCTGTAATCCCAGCTGCTTGGGAGGCTGAGGCAGGAGAATGGCATGAACCGGGAGGCGAAGCTTGCAGCGAGCCAAGATCCAAGATCACGCCACTGCACTCCAGCTGTGGCGAGAGAGCAAGACTCCGTCTCAAAAAAAGAAAAGAAAAAAATCAATATAATGTGTTGTGTATACTGGTGCTATTGTACCTTTCTCCCCACGTTTTGTGTTCTTCAAAGATTTCATTACAAAATGTTGGTAAAAATCAAACAAATAGAGTATCTATTCATTTTGTCTGTTTGTTTGATTTTTACCAACATTTTGTAATGAAATCTTTGTACACGAAAAGTACACGAAAGGGGGTCTTCAGAAGCCTAAAGATGTACTCTGCCTCTAAGGGAGAAAGGGTTTGAGATGGCAAGGTTTACTTCTCCCATTGCTTTGTCTCATCAATAGAAGTGCCTAAGTTGACTGAAAGAAACTTGGGTCTAGAGAGCATATGCAATCCACTTTTTCTTTCCAACTCAGATGATGATAATGAGCTTTCACTACATTCTAATTACTGATTTCTGCCAGGAGGAACATCTTGGTTTTTCCAATTAACAATAATTTAATATGTTGTTGCTTATCCTTTGTTCTTTTTTCTTTGAGCTCATCCAATTACTGCATACTGCTTTTGTTTTCTTAGCTCTAAACACTAGTTTTATTATTTTTCTTATGAGATTCTTTTTTAGATCTTGTCCTAATTATGAAGCATTTCCAGTTGTACTTAAAATCATGGTTAAATGCTTTGTTTTTTTTGGCATGCATTAAAAGAGTGGATAAAATATCATCTGTTTGTTACTTGGGGAATAATGTAACTCATAAAATATTGTTTTGAATTTTTCAAACAAATCATTTTCATCTCTTTAAACTATTATCAGTACAAGGTATATGCAATTTAAGCTAAATTGCATCTTCTTTGCAAACCAGTGGCTTCGTAAATAATTTCCTTTGTTGATTGAATAATCAGTCCGGGAGCCATTCTGTACTTTCCTTCCTTTTTCATATTGCGGATCTCAAACCATCTGAGAAGCACAGTGGTTTCACCATATTCCTGAAACATTTTAGAAGAAATCATTCACTGACATAAAATTTCCCCAGATGACACTCTGTTTTTATTGAGTAATAACTATCTGGTAGGCATCCTAATTAGTGTCTTCCAAACAGAGCTTGCAGTCTATACCTCATAATTTACTGTATTGCAATGTTTTACAGTCCCCAAATGTAACTATAAAACTTCTTGAAGGCCGAAAACTTATATCATGCCTTTGTATGTCTCCATAGTACCAAGCAAAAAGGTAGAGTCAGAGCAGGATTCCAAAAGTAAACTAACTGATATGTTTTAGTTGCATTTCTCCTTCAGTGCACTGGCTATATTTGTGCTAAAGGAATACCTGAGGATAAAGTTCAGTAAAATTAATCTTTTTTAATCTAATTGTTCATCTACAATTACATTGAAATCATGCTTGGTCCCTCTGTGTACTCACAGACAGACTGACTAATCTGCTGATGAGACCAAAAAAAAAATAATAATTGTAGAATAAACACATTTCTAATAATTTTTCTAGTCTTCACTAAAAAATTCTACAGCCCAAAGGCCAAAGTACAACTTTTTTTTTTTTTTTTGAGACAGAGTCTCGCTCTGTTGCCCAGGCTGGAGTGCAGTGGCGCGATCTCGGCTCACTGCAACCCCTACCTCCCGGGTGCAAGCGATTCTCCTGCCTCAGTCTCCCAAATCAAAGTGCAATTTTTAAGACTACTTTATTAGCAGAACTCATCAGCTTTATTTAACTGATTTCATTCAAGATTTTCTGGTCTAATAGAAGAAATGTAACCTCTGAACCATTTATTATAAGAGTGCTATACTTTCAATCAGGTTGTATACTTTGAAAAAGGTTATAGATATTGGAATGTCTCAATTACTTACCAACTCCTAAGAGACTGGGGCAGTTTGCCTCACTGCAATAAATCATATCCTGTACAAATAAATTGTTAGAAATGTGTCTGTGAGCATTCTCATTCCATTCAATTTTGCTAAAATTCTTTTCAGTTGATTTGTGCTTATGCAAGAGAATATGTTCTAAATGTTGATTTAATTTCAGCTGTAAAATATGTGGAATAGGCCATGGATAGCAAAATAAATTCTGAACTTGCAACCGGAAGAAGTGTTTCTAGGCCTGACCATATCACTTATTAGACAGATAATCTTGGGGGAGTCATTGTACCTCTCTGACGCTTTGACTCTTCCCTTGTAATGGTGTCTCCACTCCTACCTCTCAGGGATGTGAGGATTGACATGCTTTGTAAATGGTTGAACATCATGCAAATTTAAGGGATCATAGCTATAACTTAACCAAACACATTTCTAGCTTCAGCTGTTCTTTTATGGCTTGAGCATAAATTTTCCTGGGGGAAATTCTAGTATATAAAAGAATGAAAGTTAAAGTCATAGTGGATAATGATTGCTTCTTGCATACAAACATTGTCCAGCTCTCTCTAAAAATGTACCTCTGCTTCCCTCTCTCTGAATCGGCTACCTTATATTTCTAACTACTGCTCACGCCATGCAATTCCTCCTCATTTTTTTCAGGCCGTTTAAAGTCTAGTTACTTGATAATGTATCTACACCATGCTGATTTCTTCCTTCACTGAACTTCCAGAGATGTTTTTGATGGTTCAAATTATTTGATTAAGCCAGCGTCTCCAGCAAGCCTTCCCTGACCACTGCTACCAAGACTGGCTTATGGGCTCCTCCTTTGTGCTCTAGGAGGCCGTTGGGCATATGTCACTTCCAGCGCCTGTCATACTTAAATGTTTTAAAGAGCATTATGAACTACATTTGAAATAAAATTGAATTAAATCATACTGTGATCACTTACTTACTCAACAGGAAACTTAAGAAATAATGACATAAATATATGAAGAACTCCTAGGTACTTTTTCTGAATTCTGTTCCTCTCCATCACTTTCATAAAAACCTACTGAATTGATGTACATTGTTCCATGTAATTCGATATTATTTAACTACCCATACATCTAGAACTGTAAAATATACAGTATTATTTGGCATGTTGTAAAAATTTCATCTGGAATTACACTGGAAGTATCCTTCTGTGATATATACTTTTATTCAATGTTGTTTGTGAGATACCTCCATGTTGCGTCCTTGAGTACATTACAATACTCAGCTTTGAATATACTACAATGCACTCATCTATTCTTCTAACTGATGGTTTGACTTTTCAAAAAATATTTTAAGATAACTATACTATGAACAGTCTTATATTTGTTTTTTGCCATACATGTCTGCATAGAAGTGGAATCATTGGGTCATAAAATTATGCACTTATTAAGCTTTAATAAATATTGCCAAATCATAAAAATGTACACTCCCAACGTCGCTGTAGAAGATTTGTGCTTGCTCTACACCCTCTTCAACACTTTACATAGTTATACGTTTAAAATCTGATGAATTTTGGTCCCGCTCCAGATTTACTCTTCATTCTTTTCTGCCCTACTATGTGATCCAGAAGACTGAACTGTATGGAGGACAGCAAAGGGTTACCTTATCTTTGGCTTCTATTTGGGTTCATATGGGAAGCAATAGAAGAATATTGAAAAAAGGGAAGAAAACTATTCTCATTCTTCAGTCCCCACTGTGAAGAATACATTTTTTTCCCTTCAGTTTCCTTTCTGTGAAGTAACCACACCAGAGCCTGGAATACTTTCTTCATTATTTCCATTGAAGTGACCTTTTTCTTACTAATTTATAGAAGTTCTTTACATATTCTGAGTACTAATCCTTTTGGGGGAGGATATATGCATTGTAAATAGCTTCTCCCAATGTATGACATGTAAAAAATCACATTAAAATATTTTTAAGATATTTTTAATGTTATGATGGTTCTATTTATCAAGTCAATCATTTTATAGTGTGTAATCTGTCTTCTTAAAGAAATATTTTTATACTCTAAAGTCATGAAGGTATTTTCTTAAATTTTCTTCTAGAAGATTAATGAAAATTTGGCTTTTAATGTTAGACTTTTAATCCACTGAGAATTTATACTTGTATACAGTGTGAAAAAGAAATCCACCTTTACTTAATTTTTAAGGCCACACTGTCTCTGAAGGCTCTAGAGGAGACTCCTTTCTTGTATTTTCCAGCTTCTGGAGGCCACCTGTACTATGTGCGTTCCTTGGCTCATGACTCCTTCCTCCATGTTTGAAGCCCACAGCATAGCAACTTCGAATCACTCTCTGCTGAGGTTGTCACATCTTCTTTATTCTGTGGAAGAATCTCTTACTCCCTATTATAAGGGTACTCATAATTACATTTAAGGCCCACTTGGTTAATCCAAGCTAATCATCTCATCTCAAGGTCTTTAATCACAACTGCAAAGCCCCCATTACCATAAAATATAACATGCACAGGTTCCAGAGATTAGGACTTGGATGTATTTGGGGGCCATTATTCAGTCTACCACATATTCCATTAGATATGTGAGCTTCTTGAGGGCCTATGGTCTTATTAGCCTCAGAATCTCTAGTGCATCACATATAGCAAATGTTAAGCAAGTGAATGAATACAATTTTGGTTCATTTCCATGGTATTATTATAAATTCCTTCAAGGTAGACTTTGCATCTTTAGCTTTTTATATACCTTACAGTTAGTCTGCAACAACATAGATCCCTAGTAAACTCAATACACTTGAGGCAATATGGTAAAGTATAAAAAGATCAAGAGTCCGGTCTTGGTTGTGTCACTTATTAACAACTAGTTTTAGGGCAAATTTATTTTTGCTTATCTGGGAGTATCTTTGTTCGTTGACAAAATGGAGAAGAGAGCATAAGCCTAATTGGTGAGAACTCAAACTTCTCATTCTTGATTCATACAGGGCATTTCTGTGTTTATCTACTTTATGTAACTACTGAGTTTTTTAATACAAAATTTCATTGGTAAAAACAAAGGGTTCTGCTTCTTTAAAAACTTCTGAAAATTATTGTTTTCATCACAGCCCACCATGGGGATCCTGAAGCACGGAGAGGTACACGGCTTTGCCTCTTGAATTTGCTTTCTGAAGCCATTGCCTTGTAACCTTTCTGTTGAAACTAGTACCTTAAAACCATTGTGTTAAAAGGGCTACTAGGACCATGTCTGTCCTTATCCTGGGGGTTGCCAACATTTCCTCTTGTCTCCACGCAAAGGACAACCGGAGAAGTTCTGAGACACCATGTAAATATATTATTATCAGTGACACATTTCCTATAAGCAGACTGAGATCCAAATCTGCAGCACAGTTTCAGAAATGCAATACTGCAGCAATCATTTAGGGAGGAAGGACATAGCAGCACTAGTCAATCAGTAGGTTAGGCAACTTACTGTATGCTGTGTGGTAAGGTGTACAAAATGCTCCTTGAAAGCAGGAATGATGTCTTATTTATATTTATATGCACACATTTATGTTTAATAAATGACATAATATCTTCCCCAAATGAACTTGTATCTCAGTATATTACATCATACCACAACTTTAATCTATTTTCATCAGTAAGACAGCAAAGCTGATTAGATTGACTGTGGGTCAATATTTGCATTCACTCAGATATGACTTACACTGTCTGTCTCTAAACTTCATCTTACAGCTCCTAGAGCTCACTATCATAAATCCAGGAAATGGTCAAAAAATTACTGATGAGGAACATGCTTTTCTTGCGTGTACTCTCACAGTTTTTCTGAAAAATAAACTTAAAATCACAGCCTCACTTTGTTACATGAAAAAGAATCATGTTTATGTATTCTGATCACTATCTGTGTGACCTTAAGCAATCCCTTCCCAACCCAGTGAGTCATTTTTACCATCTATAAAATGTGAAGACTCAGACTAAATAATTCCCAAATTCCTCTTCAGATTCAAAAGTCTATGATCTATGGTTATGTGAATAAATATATCACTTTAACCCACTGAATTAGTTTTCTTAGGTGTCTTTACTATTCAATAACTATTTATTAAATGCTTGCCAGGTACAAATACTTCACTCAGAAAGAGTAAAAAAGGAGCATAAAAAATGTTGATTCTGTTACTGATAAGCAATAATATTCATTGACACAAATTGTGACATCTGGAAATTTTTTTAACTCCACCAAGAGTAATCATGGCAACACAGGTTAAATTGACTATTGCCCTGTAGTAAAGTGTAAAAGTCTTAAATTCTTCCCTTGAAGCAACAATATGGAAAGAAATGTGTCTCTTCTTTCTGAAGCTCAATTAGTTGAAATAAATGCAGTAAGTTGAGTAATTTCAGTGGACTTTTCAGAAATTCTGTGACAGATCATTTAAGGGTTGAAGAGCAATATAACTGCTACAAACAAAATAACATTACCATTTATTAATGTTCCATTCTGTCCACGCAATTTAAAACCAATAGTCTGAGTTCTTGAGGAATCTGATAATGAAGTATTAATATTGTAATTTTTGTTATGAAAGAGAAGTCTGGTCAATTTTCTAAATGACTAAAATCAAGAAATAATTTTTTAAATTGCATTAATATTATAAGAAAAGATGGAGGAAAAAAATCACATGACATGTGGAAAAAAATGAAAAATAAACCAGTGCATCATGAAACATAATTTTTAAAAGGTTGAATAATTTAGAAATACCACTCAAGTAAATCACTTGGGTATCATATCTTAATTCATGGTTATGTTATAGTGACCCATTTTTTCACTACAAGATATATATTGACAGTATTTGTTAACATGTCAAATTCCTTCCCAGATAAAGACAATTGAATATTTTTTAGTTCCTCAATATGACATGTTAGGAGCAATGCCCACATGTGTCATGTCCCTAATCTTTCTTTAGCTACTCTCACTTTCAGCTCCAGTTTTACCAAGAAGATCTAAGGAGATAGAAGTCATCTTCTTTGAGTTCCCTGAAAGTCTTTCCTTACCATGTCTGAAGTCCTTTCTCTGTGCTCTCATTCTCTAAATTTCGTTTTGTATTTTAGAGAAAGAAATGTCTCCCATGGTTTTAAATCTAATTCATTCCTACTACTCCTTTAATCCCATTACTCTCCCCTGGTTCTTTCTCCCAAGCATATTCATCTCTATTTTTTTTTTTTATCCACTTTCTTTACTTCCATTTCTAGTATCCACCTTTCAATCTAGGATCCAAATCAAACATTACCAACTTTTGGTGGATATTTTTAGGCAAATATTCCTCAGGGTCCTTACATTTAGTGTTTTGTCTTTTTTTTTAAATAAAACTCACTATCGCCTTGTGAACTCCTATCCAACATACTGCCTCTCTTGATTCCTCATTTTGTGTAAGAGTACTACCCAGTTACTTTGTATCCTCTTGTACCACATTTTGAACCATTCTCCCTGTAATCCTCTATATCCAGATAGTCATCAAGCCCTATTGATTGGAAGACTACAATATTGATGACATCTGTGCTCTGCTTTGTGGTCAAGTTAACCTAATTCAAGTCCTCATTCTTTCTTTCCTAAGGTTACTACCAAAGTCTCCTAAGTCATCTTTCTCTATTATCATTCCCGTTCATTCCATCCTTTATACCACCACTAAAGTCTCTTAATATATAGCTCTAATCGTGTCGTGCATCTGTTCAAACACCTTTACTAAATCCACAGTATAAAACATAAACTAGTTAACATGTTATTCCATATCCTCAGCAATGTGTGATGATGTTCCTATAAACTTTGCTTCTTAGATGTACTTAACTGCTTTCTGTTCTAGACATGATCCTAGTACATTTCAGTCTTTGCAGACCTTGCCTTCAGTATTGGCAGTCTTGTTCTCATGTATCTTTACCAAAATTCAAGGTTAGTTCAACTTTCAACTCCTTTATGAAGACTTTTATCTCTCTGTTTGAAATCAGTCTCTCCTGTTTTGTTTTTCCTTCACTCTCTACTTATTCTTATCATCCTTTCCTTATAGCTGTTAGATTCCTACAAATCTGACATAATATAGGCACTTTTATGTTTGAAGTGAATTGAATCAATACATAATTGGTACAATACATTGATTATGGTTGTGGTAATAGTATTATACTCTGCCATATGAAATAACTGTTTCTCTTGGCAAAAAATGACTGAATTTAGGTGATTTTGCATAATTTAACCAAACACTTAACTCTATTTTTTTCTACTTATATTTTTTCTAGAAAAGAATTTTTACAGTACAATTGGACCATAATTTAGCTAGTTTGAGGGCCATGGTTCTGCTAGTTAGAATAGAGAATGTCAGTTAGACATTTTTATTTGTATTCCCAACTTTTTAGCAGTCTCATTTTATTCCCTAGATCATGTCACCTAAATAACAGCACTAAGGTCATATACGATCAAAGCTAACAGCTAGGCACAGTGCATCACTGAAGAAATTTTGGCACACACATTTGACGGAAAACAGTCATATGGGCCAAAACCAGTACGATCGAACATTCCAATTCAATGGAAAAGTGCAATTTTGGTTTAGCTGATCTGGTTCCACTGAGAGAATATGACTACATTCTTGCTGCACTTTACAAATGAACTGAATTCTGATTTTCTTCTTTAAATTCCTGAAGTCCTGATGGTAGGAACTTCTAAAATATTTTCACACATGCAAATGAAATGCACTTATGACTTCCCTATAATTTATTTCACTGCATTGAGTCCACAGAGGCAAGTGATTTTCTGGAAATAGGTGGCATACTTCAGGATGGAGATCAGTACATTTGAGTTACACCTTGCATTTTCTCAACTACCAAATACGCTCTTTTGGAGTCAAAAATACACGGGAAAGTATATAATTTTATTGTCCTATGTTTAATTTTTATTATCTAAGTCAACTAATCTTCCTAAAAGTCATAATCCATTTTTAACTGTGACTCAGATATTGTGCTGTTCTGTTAATTATATACCAGATATTATATCAGAAAGATAGCCTATTATGAGAAGGGTAGAATGATTCCTTATATTTGAATGGCCAATGTACAACTAATTCTACATAAATATTCAATAAATCGTAATTTGCAAATACATCATCAAGTAATTTTTAAGTATACATCACTTGACAACATCAAGCATTTTTGTTCATTCTTCTGTTAGATACTGAAAGGAAGGAAATTGACACTTTGTCAACTGGTATTCTAAAATATTTTCTAGGTTTAACCTGTGTATCTGAGCCAGTGTGAAATCCTAAAAATCTCTCTTTTCCCACTCATTGCCAAAGGTGCAGGTGCCCTAAAAAGAAGCTCAGTAATTTTTTCTAAGTTCTACTTCAATTCTCCATCATCTATCTTGCTCTGGCCATATATTGCAGATCTCTATCCTACTTCATCATTTGTGGATAATGCTCATTGGCCTCATTCTTTTGTTTGGAATTCTTGAACTCAGTTTTTTTTCTCTCTCTCTCTCTTTCTGTATACTATCACTCAACACTCTGAAGACTGGGGGGCAGATCACTACTACACCCTTGGGATTGCAGCCTAGGTGCCCCAGGCTTCCGCTTGTTCAAGCAGAGTTCCGACACTTGGTCTGATATAATATTGGCCACATTGTGAAGTCAAAACCAAATTCTCATGCCAAATGTTCTTGAAAGTTTTCAAAAGCCAGGAATTGGGACAAATGCATTCTGGTAACTAGATTAAAGATGTTAAAAAAAAAAAAGAGGTTGGGGTGGGCAGGCAGGAGCAGTTCACCAAAGTGATTTGGAGTCAGTGGGGGTAAGTTTGAGTCTCTGCTCAGGCACATACTAGCTGATGACACTGGACAGGCTACTTAAGTTCTATGGGCTTTTAATCTTCGTGTATAAAATAGGATAACATCTTTTTTTGCCAATTTCTGATGGTTGCTGTAAGAACTGAACAAGATAACCAACAAAAATACTTTTCATGAAAAGCAGTATTATCCTTATTGAAACTATAAGGGCAAACAAGGTAACATTTTGAAAGGAATAAAACCTTTGACACTTTACCAAGTAGGTAACAAAATAGTAGCCTAAAATATAAAGGTACCCCAGCAAATATTATTTTCCTGCAGCTCCTGGAGCCTCCTAGCAGAGTTAATTGTTCATGCTAACTGGCTGTTGCCATTTTTTACTTACAATTTTGCCCATTACACCATCAATCTTATTTCTTACATACAGAAAGAGCTGCCTTTATACATCACGTCTTCTTTCC
This sequence comes from Theropithecus gelada, assembly GCF_003255815.1. Taxonomy (NCBI): domain Eukaryota; kingdom Metazoa; phylum Chordata; class Mammalia; order Primates; family Cercopithecidae; genus Theropithecus; species Theropithecus gelada. The sequence continues at coordinate 136,044,758 of NC_037689.1, forward strand.
AATATCCAGACTAATACAGCACAGTGACATGAATAATAGCCAATCCGCCACAGCGTGCGCTACACCTCATAACGTGATTCATTGATGCAGTTTTGGTAGCGCAATGCTTCTTGATTAGAGGTTCTGGAGGTCTGTGGTTTCCCTCTATATTAACTTTGAACATATCCCGTCTAAGACACAGTGGACTGAAGAACGCTATATTTTGAGGCACAAGAACTCCATTGTTCAGTACAGAACTATAGTTTGCAAACTAATTCACTTTCTCAGTTTTCATGCCCTTGGTTACATAAGAAATAACTGTCACACGACAATGTATATAATGATTGGGTTTACAAAGTATTCCACTGCTTTTGCTTAATTTCCTTTTTATAAAGAGCAAGGCTGAGTTAGCAAAGCTACCACCAAAAGCCTTTTAATTGAATGAGCAGTCTATAAAGTAATCAATCAATGGCCATGAAGAGGGCAACCCCATCTATGGCTTGTCGGCTTAATTGTAATTTAAAATAACTTCCCAGCACTTTTTGAGAGATTCGTTCTTCAAAACTGTGAGATACTCTCTTTGTTCTTCGATATCAACCCTATTTATATCTCTATACCTGTAAAGCCATGTATCTGTAGAAGAGTCAGTTCTCTATTTTTAGCTGTGCTAATGGCCAATTTTCGCACAAATAGAACAACCTGACCAAACAGTGACCTGAAACAGCATGTTAAGACAGATGACATGTAGACCTGCTGCTATAATCCAAAATATTGGCTATTAAAAGCTATCTATGGCAACAGTTAAATCCAGGGCTGTTTAAAGATGACAACCACAGTACAACTTTGCTAGAGTTATTTTCAGCTCAGTTTCATATAGACGCTAAATTCATGCTATGGGACAATGCAACAAGCCCTTTTATGGGCTGAGGTTGACATTTCAACTGACTGATACATATTTCTTGAGTCCTTGCCAAATGTCCAAAGGTGTCAAAATGACTCAGTTGTTTAATTGAGTTAGAAGGCAAAAACAGAGTTTTAAGGCAAAGATCAAATTTATGAAGTGAAAAACTAAAAGCTAAAATAGAAATGCCTGTACCAGGGCCTGTGCTGAGATACCTTACCAATTCCTCAAACAGGGAACCAGAGGAGCAGGCTAGGGGACAGCCACAGCAAGGGACAGAAAGAGCAATGGTGTATACAGCCTCAGAATGGGACTGTGGAGATGACGGCAGACCTCCAGTCATTCTGAGAGAACACTGGATGACTCTAGTCTCTTTGACATACAGGCAAATTAGTCAATTGGTAAATATTAACCATGTGTACGCACTTCTCTAGGAACTGTAAGAGAAGGATGCAAAGAAATATAATATAGTCTCCACCCTTTAGTTGTTTATAGTCTAGTTAGAGAATGAAGATATCTATGCATAACAATTCAGCCTTAAAAGTTTGAATTGTGTGCCAAATGAATGGCATGGTTTATAAAGGCTATGGAAGTTTATAGTTCTCCATCTGTTTGGACCAATTTCTACCTTCCTTACCTGACTTCTTAAGCTAGGGCAGGTTATTTCATTATAAGCCGTCCTAGAACCTCCCCTCTTCTTCCTAGTCCATTTTCCGGTCTGTAACTCTCCGTGATTGCGTTATTTCTAGCCACCTCCCCATATAACCTGTAATCAGGTCGTGAAAGACCAATGCCATTTTTCTCTTCGCCACTGTATCTCCAGCACCTTGCACAGTTCTTAGCTTCCCTCTCATGTACTTAATTTAATATATTTTCTAATATTTATTTTTAATTAACTTTAATTAGGTATGATTTTCACGCAATAAACCAAATTTATTTAAAATGTTCAAGCCTCGATAGATGCGTAGAACCATGGAACCGCCACCAACAACAAGATACAGAACATTTCCACCTCCCTTAAAAGTTCTCTTGAGCACCTTTACAATCCATCAGTACCTCTGATACTGGCCCCAGAAAACCACGAATGCATTTGTCGCTATAACTTGTTCTGAATTTCCTAGAATTTCATAGACATGGAATTATACAGTATGTATCATTGTGTCTAGGTTCTTTTACTCAGTCTAAGGATCTTGAGATTTCTTCATGTTATTGTCTACCCACAATATTTTTTCTTCCTCCTCCAGCAGTATTTTCTGACAAAGAATGCATTTCCATTTTACTATCATATTTTCTTACATATCATTTCATTTTACCGTGAAAACAAAATGTGTTTCAACTGCTGTGTGGTATTTTCTAATCTTATAGTAATAAGAATCCTCAGATGAGGCTTTAAAACTTTTATCATTTTAAATGAACTTATATAATGTATTGAAATGGGTATTACATTATTTTAAACATTTTAAAACTCTAGTTAACTTTTTTCTTCTTTTATTGTCCTTTTAATTGAATCCTTTTCAGATCTGTAGTCGTGGTTTTTCCCTTGTAATATAGCTGATTTGTAACAGGAGTAGGAAACGTGTCAGATGTGGTGTTCACCTGTCGTTAATTTGTGCTTTTGTTATTTGTATTCGTCTCGAAGCTGAGTGTCTTCAAAGGAATATTTTTAAGTTACTTGTCAATTTTGTCAAGGTTTGTTTTATTTCAGGCTAGATTTTCAAAAATCCACAAATCAACTAGGCTCACAGAAACCATAAATAGTTGTAATCAGTGGAAACTGAGAGGATGAGTGAGGATACCATAGCAAAGGGATTTGTCCACTCTTTCCTCAGGACACTTGGCCTCCCTTATGCAATATGTTGTCATATAAATACCAAGTGAGGGGTGCCAGCGCATATTCACATACTCAAAACTAGTAGAACTAGTAGAGACTTTTCTTTTTTTTTTTTTTTTTTACTTTTTTGAGCTAAAATTTAGAAATAGAGTATACCCCACTTTGGAGACCATTGCTAGGCAATGGAGAGGTATTAAGAATCTTTAAGCAGACAAGTGACCTGACAAAAAAAAGGAAGTTTCAATTATATTAACCTGGTAGTACGACACATACTGCATTGCAGGGATTAGAGACTACAGGTAGAGGGAATAATCAGAGGTTGTGTTTGTTTTTATTTCCATTTATTTCTAATTAGTATTTTAAGTACTATACACTCGAAAGATTTAAAGGAATAAAGGGTATATAAAGTTCTCTTCCCCTCCTCATCTTTCAACCCAAGTCTTCAGAGTTAACTACTGTTAAGAGTTTATTGTGCATCCTTCCAGATAGTTTCTAAGTACATCCACCATATAGATGTATACCCATTCTTGTCTACTTGCCTAAATGTGGTTAACTTTTCACACTGTGCTGAATACTGCTTTTTCATTTAACGATATCTACCTTGAACATCTTTCCACATATATAGGTAGAGAACAACCTGGTTCCTTGTCAGTGCTACTGAGCTATATTATAATTTGTTAGCCAGTCCCCTTAAAAATTTTGATCCTTGTTAGAAACACTGTAGTGAACATACATGTACATGTGTCTTGTGTAGGATTATCTTTAGAAGCAAAATTTCCTGGATAGAAGTATATTATCAGTCCCTATTGCTGCATAACAAATTGTCCTGTAAAACAACAGCCACTTACCTGTTCATAAGTTTGTGGGTTGGCAATTGGAGGAGGGATTCTTTGACATGCTTTATCTCTGCTCCACATGATGACAGTTGGACCCACTTAGGCATTTTCAGTTTGTTGGTGGGTTGTCTGGGAGCTTGCTATTCTTAGATGGCCTCTCTCACCTCTCATGGGCTCCAACTCTGAGTGCTGCTAGAGCTGACATGGCTGGGCCTCTTTTTCTCTCCGCATGCTCATTCTCTCTAGGTGACATCTCATTCTCTCAGAGGTTAGCCCAGGCTTGTTTACAAGGCTTTTGTGACCCAGGTGAGTGAGATCAGAAGCTGCAAAACTTCTTCTAGACTTGGAAGTCATACAATGTCCATTTTGTCACATTCTGTTGGTCAAAGAAAATCCATAGCATGCGAGATTCAAGGAGTAGAAAAATAAGCCACTTCTTGGTGGAAGTCGAGATAAAGCTACACAGCAAAGATATGTGTACAGAGATGGGAGAATATTTTATGGCCATATTTGTAAACAATCCTCAACAAAGAATGTGTGCAAGATCTTTCCAATGAGGGGACTATTGTGATATTCAGGTAACTGTGCGTAAATAACCCAAGAATGATATAAGACACATTGTAAAGGAAGAGCCAAAAGAACTTGTTAACTGATTAGTTGTGAGATGATAGACAAGAATTTTAAAAGTTTGATGTCCAAAACTAGACTTCATCAGCCAAGTTTAGAATTTAGGACTGGAAGAAATCTGCTCCAACCCTGACTAATGACCAGATTCCCTCTACAAACTCATTCCTAATATGCTTGAGCACCTCCGGTAATTAGGACATCTCTACCCTTGTGACAATATATTTTTTTGAAAATTCTGCTACATAGGTCTTTCCTGAATCAGGCCAAACTTTGCTTCCCTGAAACTTCAACTCCTCAGTCCTCCTTCCAATGTGTAAAGTCCAGACAATGATTCCATTTCTCCTTTGACATAAGGCCTTCGACAGCTGAAGCCAATTATTAAGCGCTGTCCTTCCATAGTAACTTTTTCTCTAAACATCTCCAGTTTTTTCATCTGTTCCCATATCTCATCTCTTCCAGAATATTCTTTCTCTATATGTATAGCAGTATGTGGATAATGTGGATATGCTCATGTTTGCCAATCTCTCTCTCTTCCTCAATATATAACGTCCAGAATGAAACACAGTACACAAGGATTGCCTGACTAATATACAGCAAATGAGCCTCATTACTTTTTCCTCTTGTTCAATTTAATGTTTTAAATTTTTAAAATTTTAATTATTATGGATACATAAGAGTTGTACATACTGATTCAATTTCGATTAATGCAAACCAATACTACCCTAGCTTTTCCGGAATCTGCATGTTATATTTTATCCATTTCTACTTTCAATACATGAGCCACCTTTTTTTTTTTTTTTTTTTTTATCAGATATACTTCTTTTCACGATGTTACCAGAAACCCTTGAAAAATCATGTCCTTCCAAGCCAGGAGCTTTTTGCCATTGTCCATGTGACAGCCCTTCATCTATTAAAAAAAATCGGCTTAATACACTGCTGTTCATATTCCTAGAGCATAGTATCACAAGTACTGGGGCATTCTGTCCTCAAATGATGATTTATGTATTGCATGCTTTGTGAGGGAAGGGAACAAAACATGAGCTCCTCTACAAAAATGTTATATCTGGCTTTTTGTCCTGAGACACTATGTATGTTAGTTACCTTGTAATTTTTTAAGTACAGAGGAAGCCCGTTTCTCGATGTTCCAAGAAAGAAAGAAAAACTTGTAATAAGGCATTAAAACTGTCAATCATCTCGGTTATAGAACAGGTCACTGTAGTTTCCCCTAAGAAGGAATTATCAGGTTAACTTAGCTTTTCTGAGAAGGTGGAGGAGTGAGGTTTATACTTTTCAGATTTTTAAAACATAAGAAAGAAAGGTTAGCAGCATAGGGTTTAAAACTCATTACAAGTAAACACAAATTGTTCCTTAGTATTCTCTTTAGTAGAAGAGGGCCTTTGTTAAAAAAACTCTTTTGACTTTCTTTGTGAGTCTAAATTTTTCACCAAATTACCTTATAAAAATAATCAATTCATCAGTTTAGGACCTAGAAAGGAAAAATGTCCTTTGATATTTGGCTAAGGATTCTCCTAACATAAGGTAGTATTTCCCTAAACTATATTTGCAGAACTGTTTTTTTCAGCACAAATATAAAACTTTCTATTTATTTATATCAATCAAGGTACATATTTTAGATTCAGACTGAGTCTACCTTGAAGAAACCTTTGAGATTCCTGATTATGTCTTAACAATATAGTCACTGTCCCTACTAAATTCTTTTCATAAGCAGATTTTATATGCATGCTGTGAATGTCCTCACCCAAGCCATTAAAAAATTGTTGACCAGGACAATCCCAAGTATCCAACTCTGCAGTATGGCACTAGAAAATTCTCTTCAGGTTTTCAGTGAGCCATAATCAGAACTGTTTTGGCGACAGCAAATCAGCTGGTGCTGAATCCACCAAGTTCTCCTGGGCATCTAGCCCATGCTTCTCTAACTCATCCAAGAGGACATCATGAGAAACACTAATATCTGCTTTCCTGATGCCTTCTTATCTTTTCCTCTTGGAATTCACAAACTCATCAAGGTTAAAGTTTATTTCAACTTTATAAGAAAAGGTTTTCTAATGCTGAGATGTTTTTTAATGTCCATAAGTTTCTTTAATTTAAAAATGCCAAATTCCTCTATACAACAAGTAAAACAAAATAGCCCAATGCACACTATTCTTAGCTCAATCTGCCAGAGCACATTTGCATAATATCACAATGTACTGATTTCAGCTGTTTGTTATATCAGTACCAGATGGAGCAAGGCCAGGAAACAGAGCGGAAGTGGCTATAGATATTACCATACTGCTTTTCATTAATAAGAAGCATAAAAAATGGCCTTCAAAAAATAACACTTGTCAGAACCTCAAATGGGTGCTGTCTAAGGAGTATTGATTGATCTCGACCAGCCAGGAAATTACAAAGAGGAGAGTCATAGTGCAACAATTCATCTTTGTCAATAAAAGAATCTCTGTTTCCACTGGAAACTATCTCTCTCCTGGTTCATAGGATGCAAACTTAAAGAACTGTATGTTTCTGTAGGAGTTTTCACGTGTTATCTTGGAAAGTCCTTCAATTGTAATAATTATGTGTGCTTACACTTGTCACCTTGAATCACTTTTAGTCACATTCTCTTACCAAGCAAAGTGCCACAGAAGTGAAATGTTGACCCAACATACCAAGGAATTTATTAGAATGGTAGCACTAAAATGGGGAAAATTTATCACTTATTTCAATACAAACCACAAGTTACATTCAGTTATGTAGTCTGGATAGTAATTTTTTCATTAGAATGTAAGTGCCATGACAGTGGGAACATTATTTTGCTCAATGCCATGTCCCTGACAATGAGATGAGTACCCGACCCATACAAGACAGTCAATAAATATTAATGAGACTGATAAATAAATTAATGAACCACTACTTCAATATATAGCCATAGAATTACTACTATGGAACAAATATTAAATGCTTACTACGTCTCAGACACTGGACTAGATTCTAACGGTATAGCTATGGAGAAGACAGAATGTGCCCTCTTGTAGATTATAACCCAGTGACAGGTAGCCAGAAGGAAAAGATTGGTTCTCCAATGAGATCACTTGGACACACAAAGGAGAACATGACACACCGGGGCCTATTGTGGGGAGGGGGGAGGGGGGAGGGATAGCATTAGGAGATATACCTAATGTAAATGACGAGTTAATGGGTGCAGCACAGCAACATGGCACATGTATACATATGTAACAAACCTGCATGTTGTGCACGTGTACCCTAGAACTTAAAGTATAATAATAATAATAAGAAGAAGAAGAAGAAGAAGAAGAAGAAGATTGGTTCTCTGTTCTTGGGAGTTAGGTATGTCAAAATTGAGTTGGAAGGGCAAGAAACAGACACACAAAAAGTTAAATAAGGAGACTTTAATACATATAATACAAAAGCTATCATCCTTTTTATATGTATAGCTCATAAGGCTTAGAGTCCCTCTGCAATTAAGTTCATGTCTAGGCTTTTTGTTTTGTTTTATGAAGGCTTAGCTGCCCTTACCACAAACACTTAATCTTATCATTTCCTTCCTCCCTCTAACTATTTTATTTTCATGTATCATTTTTTTCTTTCCTGTATACTATAAACCCCCAACCAAATAGGAAACTAAATAAAGTGTGATACATCTTGTTTACTTTAAAACATCTCAACCTTTCTGCCTACACCACCAAAAGCAATCATACTTCAAAGTCTGTTGGCTGTATCATCTCAGCACTTTTAATTTAGATGTAGTTACATTTGCATAACAGTTTAGCTGTGAATTTGGCAGGAAATTTCTGAAGAGTTATTTTAGTTTTACAGAAAGTATGCCCAATGTCTAATAAGCAGATCTCCTGTGCAGTGTTGCATTTTTATCTTTATGAAAAAAAAAAAAAGACCAGGAGGCTCATACCTTGGCAAAACCTTTTTTCCTAACAAGTAATACAATTAGCGACATTACTTTTCTCAAGGATGATAATGCAGTAAAGCTTGTTAAATTTCTGAAACCATAGTAACACTACAGGATAAACTCAATGAAAATGATATTTAATAATTGGTTTACTTTTTCTGAGTATAAAATAAATGCATATTCATATCATATTTTTGGAAGACACAGAGAAATATAGAAAGGATAAAAATTACCCATAATCTTGTCACCTGAAGCCTGCTACTTTAATATGCTAGAATAAACCATTCTAGTTTTTTTTTTCCCTATGTGTGTACTTGTGCATATTTAAGAAACGTAGAAGTATACTCTATTGGTCAAGGATAGAAAGTAAGTGTTATCTCAAGTGGCCTTCTGGTTGATTACTAGAGACTACTAATATATTGAAGAGGATTCTTAGATAAAGATACCATGAAGAATTAGTAATGGCTGTCTTTTTTCTTTCATTCTTTCTCCTTTACATTCTTTCTTTCTTTTCACTTTATATTGCAGGAAATTTCAAACATAAATTAAGGAAAATAATATAATGAAACCCCATGTACCTAATCACCCAGCTTCAACAACTGTCAATATTCTGTCATTATTGTTTCATCTATAGCTCCACTCAATCCTCACACTACTTGATTATTTCTTTTTTAGGTAAAATTTGCATATATTCATATGCACACATTTTAACTGCACAATTTTGAAAAACAAATCACACCGATTTCCAGATAATTCCGTGTGTCTCTCCACAGTCAATCCTGCCCTCCTCCATCTTGGAGGTACCCAGAATTCTGCATCTTCTAGAACTTCACTTACATATACATGTACAGCATGTACTCTTGGTTTCTTCACCCAGCATAGTGCCTAGGAGATTAATCCATGTCATTGTGTATATCAGTAGTTCAATCTGTTTTATTGCTAAGTAATAGTCCATTGTATGAACATACCATGGTTTGTTCATCCATTTTTCTGTTGATGAACACCTGAGGTATTTCCAGTTTGGGCAATTATGAATAACAGTGCTATAGAATTCTGGTGCACTAATTCACATGTATGGGTGTAGATATATTTTTGTTTTTCTTGAATAAATACCTAGAAGAGGAATGGTTGTGCCATAGGGTAAATGTATGTTTATTTTTGTAAGAAACTACCAAACATTTACCAAAGTGGATGGACCATTTTCCACTTGACCAACAATGAATGAGAGTTCCTTTTGCTCCATGTCTTCATCTACATTAGGTGCTATCAGCCATTCCTGTGGGTATATTGGCTTCACATTGTGGTCCAGTTATTAGGATGACCAGCTTCCTCACATGTATATTTCTAGGCCAAGGCCTGACCAGGGACCAGTGGACACCAATGGCATCCCAATATCTAGAGAATCACAAGGCTGTTCCTTTACCAGTCCCAATAACAGGCTGGATCACAGAGTTACAGTGTCCAGGAATGAGCACTGGTTATAGGTGTCTTGAGAGGCTCAGGCCTGTTGGACAATCAAACTGGGCCAATCACAGCAAAACCCAGCAAACACCATGTTTTGGAAGAGAAGGCAAAGGAGGTCCTATAGGTGTAGAAATCAGACCTACTCCTACTCCATAAAAGCCAAGCAGCAGTTCCCCTTGAGCTGTGTGCACTGCCTTTTGTGGAAGAATCACTGCCCAAGACCGGAGCTTGTTCACTACTTTCAAATACTTGGTGGCAACATCCTGGAGCTGATGGGCAACAAGGTCCACAAAAACTATAGGATGCACATCACCCCAAAATATGTGGAAAGAGCAGTGGACAACAATCCATTGATCAGCCACCTCTTTGAAGGTGACACAAATTGAGGTTGATGAACTATTTTGATCCAGAAAGAACAGCTATTGTCTGGGTCCCAGAGCCTGAAGGAAGTCCACACAACCTCATTTAGCTCTCAAACTTTAACCAGCTAAAGGGCCCCTAGGATACTGCCATCAGCAAATGTTAATAAAGAATCTAAATCCATGGACATGCTTCTGGCTCCTCTCAATTTCAGACATTCTGAGCTGAGAGTGTTTGTGAGACATCCAAGGGGAGAAATCTCATATAGAATTGGAGGGATAGAAAGTATGGTCAGTGTCAGGTGTTTGAGTCAGTGATTTTAGAGAGGAGCAGTTTCTAATGATGATGGTGCAGGGCTCATTAGCTCTAAGAAAGGCCTTGTGAGGTCAAGAAGTTGTCCTGGGTCCTCCTAGGCAGGTTGAATTCTCACATGATGATTGTAGTTGGGGTGAGCTGAAGACGGTGGCTGAGATATAGAAGGCTACATTCGTGATAGGGAATGCCTAAAGGTTGGAGGTGAGAAGGTTGCATAATGGTTGGCATAAAATTAATGGAGTTTTAAGGTGAAGATTTAGGCATGATGGATAAAATATCAAATAAATATACAAAAAATTATATTAATGTTGATTCATTTATTTATTTATTATTGATTTTACTTATTATTTATTTATTTATACACTACCACATTCCAAAGAAGAACTTGAAGCAAAGAGTATTAGCTATTTAGTGTTATGGATCTTCCTGTAAAATACATCTTTCTGTCCTGTCTTATGGACACTGGTAAATAGTAATATTACATACAAGCTCCTATCCAGCCTAAGGCAAGCACTTCAAGCAGTTTTTAGTGCTCAGTAAATATTAATGAATAGATATATTTATTAATGTATTCCATTATAAACATAATTTTTAATCTCATTCTTAGATGAAACACCAACAAGTCTAATGATTATATATCTGATAGAGCACCATACAGTGGTTGAATAAGTATTTGAAAATGTGTAAGTACACTCTATGCAAATTCTGTTTCCAGTGATGGATTCAAAAGAAAATATAATTCTTACAGGCACATTAACACAAGGTATTAAGTTAAAAATAGGTGTCGCATTACATGTTGTGGAAATCTGAGATTAATTTTTATTAATGATAACTATTTATTCTCTCTTGTGAGGGAATAAATAGTTCACTTGCTCACTGGATATTCGAGGGCCACCCTCTACTGCCTCTTGGCCTTCTTACAGAGAGCTGATAGAAGAAAGTCTGCCCAGATGATGTAAAAAGTGGAATTAGAAAGCCTAGCTTTGACACTGCAGTTCACTACTTACAGACCATGTATTCTTGGACATTCATTTATTCCCTCTGAGCATCAGTTTTCTCTTCTGTAAAATGGGAATAATAAGAGTTTCTTCATCTTCATGTCTTGGAAAGGATTAAGTCAGCTTGTGACTTAAAGCCACCTGGCACAAAGTACATCCTTAATTAGTGGCTACATGAGTCTTCCATATATACCAGATATTTAGGTGTGCTTCCCCAAGGTACAGCTAGATGTGGTTCTCATGTGATTGTTGGATGCTTAGGCAACTAGATGTGAAAATCAGACCCTGCTAAACCTTTTGGAGAGACATAAGAGTGTTGTGAAGTGGAAGTAAGAGTTAGAACAAAGAACTAGACAGTCCATACACTGGTTTCCTCTTGGTCCTCCCCTGCCTGGTGACCCACCCTCTCTCTGCTGCTTTCCACCATCTTTCAAAGCAGAAGGACCCAGCCTGGCTTTTGCCTGCTCCACAAGAGTGGCCTGAGTATGAAAAAAATAGTACTGGTGTTGGGTTTTCAGCTCTTTGGAATATGTACTTGCAGAAATTCCAAGAAACCTTTGTTGCCACATAATGCTCACAAAACATCATGTTTACAGACAGCTCATTGTCAAAATGTTCACAGATTTGTGATTTGTTATAGAGTCACAAAGCCTTCTTACCATTAGCCAAGGTAAACTCTTACTCTTCTTTGTGTTTTAACTGGCAAGCCGGCCTCTTTCTGCAACAGCTGGCAGTGGAGATTCGTGTTCAGCTGAAAACACCGTTAACACCCACATGGCAGTCATCATCCAACCCCAAAATGAAGTATCTGTCCAGAACACTGGTTTCTCATATTAGGTTGGTGCAAATGTACTTACGATTTTTGCGTTATTGGAATTGCCGTTTGATATTGGAATACATTCTTAAACATATGTGGTTATGTTATAATCATTTTAATGGGTATTTATTTATTTATTTATTTATTTATTTTGTTAATGACGTATAAGTTGCTGTTTATTTTAGACTATGGAAATGATGTTAGACAAAAAGCAAATTTAAGTGATTTTCTTATTCTAGTTCAAAATGGCTCATAAAACAGCGGAGACAACTCACAACATCAACAATGCATTTGGCCCAGGAACTGCTAACAAACCTACAGTGCAGTGGTGGTTCAAGAAGTTTTGCAAAGGAGATGAGAGTTTTGAAGATGAAGAGCATAGTGGCTGGCCATCAGAAGTTGACAATGGCCAATTGAGAGCAATCATCGAAGCTGATCCTCTTACAACTTTTTATCTTATTTGTCTAATTTATTGGAGTAATATTTCTCATTCAATATCTGTAGAATCTGTAGGAATGTCTGCTTTTTCATTCCTGATACTGATTATTTGTTCTCTCTCTCTTTTTTCTCAGTCAGTCTTGCTAGGCTTTTATCAATTTTATTAACTGCTCCAAAAACCAACATTTGATATAGTGCATTTTATGTTGTTTATATGTTTTCAGATTCATTCATATATACTCTTTATCATTTCCTTTCATTCTACACATGGGGTTCAATTTGGTACAGTTTCTAATATCATAAGGTAGAAACAAGGATTTTTGCTTTCTGTATTATGAGGATTTTTAGCATGCTTTAACTGCATATCATGAAGTTTGTTATATTTTTATTTTCTTTCAATTTGAAGTGTTTTCTATTTTCCCCTTTGACTTATTTTTACCATGGGTTATTCAGAAATATATTGTTTTATTTTCAATTGAGACTTTTCTAGCTATCTGTTTTTAGTTGGTATCTAATATAGGTCCATTATAGTCAGAAAAATGTTCTGTAATATTTCAACCATCTAAAATTCATTGAGACTTGACTTATGTCCCTGAATATGGTCTGTCTATCTTGGTGTACATTCCATACAAATTTAAAAAGAATGTGTATTCTGCAATGGTTTGGTGTCATATTCTGTAATTGCCAATTAGGTCAAGGTGGTTGATAGTGTTCTTCAGATTTTCTATATGCTTAATTATTTTCTGACTAGTTCTATCAGTTACTGAGACTGGGGTGTTAAAAATCTCTGACTATGCTTGTGAGTCTACCTGTTTCTCTCTTTAATATAGCCAAATTTGTATCATTGATGTTTTCTGGCTGTGTTTTGGGCATTCTAACTATGAGTTAGAATTCCTATGTCCTCCCAATGTATTCATGTTTATTATCATTAATAAACGCCCCTACATTTCTCCAGTAATACTATTTGTCTTGAATTATATTTTGTCTATTTATATAATCACTCCTGATTTTTTATGCTTCTCATTTATGTATTTTCCCACCTTTTCACCTTCAACCTACTTCTGTATGTTTATTTAAAATTCATCTTTTGTAGACACGATATAGGAGCACCTTGTTATTTCTTTGTTTGTTTTTATCTTGTCCAGAATTCTCTGCTTTTTAGTTTGATGCTTGGAACATTTATATTTAATACAATTATTGACATGATTGCATATCGAACTACTGATTTATTATTTATTTCCTAATCAGTTCATCTGGGTTTTGTGCTTCTTTTAATGTCTAATTTTGATTTAATAAAAATATTTTTGGCATTTAATTTGAATTCTTCTATTGGCTATTTATTGTACAATTATTTATAACATTAAAAGCATATCAAGCTTATGGACAAGTTGTAAGCACAACTTTTAAAAAAATATTTTAAAAATATTTTTTCCTAATCTGATTGAGCTAAGTTTGCTGACATGATGCTCTATCATCCCTAAATATTTTATTAGTATATCTTTTAATAGAAAGGACATTCCCCCCAAACAACCACGTTACACCATTAAAATTAGAAAATCAACGTTGAAACTATTATTTAAGCCAAATACTTCATTTAAGTCCCACTAAAATTCCCAAAGAGTAGTAAAATATTCAATTCAAAATGATGTGCTGTATTTAGCTTCATGTCTTTTAGTATTCCTTGGTCTGCAAAATTTTCTCAGACTTTATATGAATTTCATGAATCACACAACTTTGAAAATGATAAGGCAGCTATTTCATAAAATGTCTTTTAAGTTGAGTTTGTCTGATATTTCCCTATAACTCGATTTAGGTTATACATATTTTACAGTTACATCACAGAATTTATGTTGTGTTTTCATTTTATTCTATGAGTAGCCAACAATGTTGATTTGTCTCATTACAGATGATGTTCACTATGTTCACTTTGTCAGGCTTCTATACTTAAATATCCTTGTGTTCCAAGTTTCCTTTTGGCATCATGCCTATTCGTCTAACTTAAATCCAAGACAACAAAATTCATTCATGTTTTCTCCCTTTCTGCATTTAGAACTCCATTCTCTGACATTGAGAAACTAAAATTCCTAACTCATTCATGAGAAGACGGCGATGGAGGTAAAAGCCAATCATCCCAATAGATCCTTGGAGAGGTCCTAAACTCAGAATCAGTAGGTTTATAGGATGAAAATAAAAAACAGTGTTTGTTAAAAGCAGCATGAATTCAAGGTCTCTCTTTCCATCTTATATATTAACAGAGAGTGTATTTGACTGAACAAATGAAGAAAAGCGTCATCCCAAAGAGAAGGAAAAAGTTAAACAACTGATTGTGGAGGGAACAGATGATTCAGGGAATAGAAGATAAAATTTAAATAAAATAAAATCTTTCTAAATTGATATCCTTAGGCAGATTTGAGGAATTTGTGCAATCCATAAAAAAAGACAACGTAAAAAGTAATTAAGAAATAAGAAACAGCTCTTAGAATTAAATAAGATTGCTTAAAGAAAAAATGCAAAAGAAGAGATGGAAGAAAAAGTTGAAGAAATTTCCTAGAACCTTGGGGGAAAATATTAGTGACATACAGATTCAGTCAAGAAGTCAATATCTGATTAATAAAAGTTCCAAAAGAAACAATAGAGGCTGATCATTAGAGAAATGCAAATCAAAACCACAATGAGATACCATCTCATGCCAGTCAGAATAGTGATGATTAAAAAGTCAAGAAACAACAGATGCTGCAAGGTTGCGGAGAAATAGGAATGCTTTTACACTGTTGGTTGGCATGTAAATTAGTTCAATCACTGTGGAAGACAGTGTATCAATTCATTAAAGATGTAGAACCAGAAATACCATTTGACCCAGCAATCCCATTACTGGGCATATACCCAAAGAAACATAAATCATTCTATTACAAAGACACATGCATGCATATGTTCATTGCAGCACTATTCACAATAGCAAAGACATGGAATCAACCCAAATACCCATCAATGATATACTGGATAAAGAAAATGTGGTACATACACACCACGGAATTCTATGTAGCCTTAAAAAGATATGAGATCATGTTCTCTGCAGGGACATGGATGGAGCTGGAAGCCATTATCTTCAGCAAACTAATGCAGGAACAGAAAACCAAACACCGCATGTTCTCACTTACAAGTGGGAGCTGAACAATGAGAAAACATGGACACAGAAAGGGGAACAACACACACTGGGGCCTGTCGGGGGTAGGGGAAGAGCATCAGGAAAAATAGCTAATGCATGCCAGGCTTAATACCTCCGTGATGGATTGATAATTGCAGCAAACCACCATGGCATATGTTTACCTATGTAACAAACCTGCACATCTTGCACATGTACCCAGAAACTTAAAAAATAAAAAATAAAGAAACAATAGAGGAAGCTGAGGGTAGTACATTGTCAAACAAATAACAAAACAAAATTGCCCATGGGGGAACAAAGACATGAATTGTCATATCAAAAGGACGTATAGAGAGATGATTAGAATGAATTTTTTAAATATCATGTCCAGATGTATCCTCATAACATTTTAGAACACTAGGTATGAAGAAATGATTCTAAAAGCCTCAGTGGGGGCAGGGGACAGTTCATCTACAAATGAACAAATATCAGACAAGCATCAGATTTATGTGTAAAATTGGATGGTAGGAAACAATACAAGAATACCTCAAAATTCTGAAGTAAAATATTTTTTATCCTAGATGTCAGATTTGACTTCATTTTGCTAGGTAGCTAATGTCCTTCCTCTGTTGTTTATACTAGGCTTGTTGCACTTCTTAGTCTCTCCCTTGAAAAGGAGGATGACTGAGATCTTTGTAATACAGATCTTTCTTTCTCCTTCTCTTTCTTTCTTTCTGTTTCTTTCTTTCTTTCTCTTTCTTTCTTTCTTTCTTTCTTTCTCTCTTTCTTTCTTTTTCCTTCCTTCCTTCCTTCCTTCCTTCCTTCCTTCCTTCCTCTCTCCCTCCCTTTCTTTTTTCCTTTCCTTCCTTCTCTCTCTTTCTCTCTTTTCTTTTTTGAGACAATGTCTCGCTCTGTCTCCTAGGCTGGAGTGCAATAGCGTGATCTCGGCTTGCTGCAACCTCTGCCTCCCAGGTTCAAGCAATTCTCCTGCCTCAGCCTCCCAAGTAGCTGGGATTACAGGTATGTGCCACCATGCTCGGCTAATTTTTATATTTTTAGTAGAGACAGGATTTCACCATGTTGATCAGGCTGGATGGTCTCGAACTCCTGACCTCAGGATAGCTAACCGCCTCGGCCTTCCAAAGTGCTGGGATTACAGGCGTCAGGCACCATGCCAAGCTCTTCTCATCTTTCTGTTGCAGGAGGTTGAACATTGATGCGGTACTGATAATTTTGTTCAGGACTCAATTAGTAGAAATTCTTCCCCTAAACTGTCAGTAGGTTGTCTTTCTTAATTTTCACTGCCGCTTTGTGTTTTCATCTTTCTATGTGACTTCATTGGTGTTTTAGGAAGAAGTTGTGCAAGGCTGCATTGGCAATGTTAGCCTGAAGTCTTTCTAAAACTCTGAACATACAGGAAAAATTGTTTCTGCTGATCTACAATTCAGTTGTCATATATGCGATGGTATCTTAAGTGGGTATTTTTTTCTTTTACATTATTTCACAGAGATCTTCTGTAATTCCTCTTACTTCAAGGTCACTTTAGTAAGTTGAGCGTGCCTTCCTGACATATTGGGGAAATGTGTTTTGTTTTGTTTTGTTTGTATTCATCCCAGATCTCCGAACCAGAGCACATGTAACACACGCTCAGATGCAAAACAAAGGAATGTAACAGGTAGGGATTGAACTCTGGGTGCAGCAAGTTTGGTGTTTCCAAAGATCACCTCTGATGGCAGAGGCTACTTTGGTTTTGGTTTCCTGAATCATTATTCTGAGGCCTTTTCAGAAAAGGGAAAACTATTCTGAGTCCACATAGAAAGTTCTAGAATCAATGCTGCCCTCTTGGTTTCCAGGAACTTCAGTCACCTTGTAGTTGTTAGCTTGCTTGGGGTAAAATCACCTTAAAAATTTGATTTTTGTCTACATTGAAATTAAGGTCAGCACAAGAAAAAAGTAACTGTACATGAATCCCACTTCTTATGTTTATGTCGGTAAAACTATTCTTTAAAATTTTTCTGCCAGAGCAGCATTAAAATGTGTGAACAGATACATCTAGTTGCATGAAGCTTTTATGCAGATTGGGAAGTTAGGTTGTCTTAGAAGTTCACTGCAATTTTCTCCTAATATAATTTTTTGACACCTCAAAATAAAACTTCTTTTTAATTGTGTACTTGTTTTTAGTGCCTTATGTGGGTTACCTTGCACATGTATAATTAAGTTTCACATATTTATATTTAAAATTGAATTTTAAATATAAATATATATTTAAAATTTATAATAATAAATTTCATATTTAAAGTTTATAATAATAAATTTTATATTTAAAATTTATAATAATAAATATAAATTTATATTTAAAATTTAGAATTTGAAAATTATCATTCAAAAATAATGATGTAACTGTAGAGTCAGGTCATGTTTCAGTTTTGTGCTGTCCTTAAGACGGTGTGATTAGTAATAGTTTTGAATTCTTCTTGCCGAAATTGACAAACCTGAAACATTCTAAAAACTAGTGTCGCAATTTTTTTTAGATTGAAGAAAGCTTGGAAATTATCTAAACATAAATCTTCATTTTATAAGAGAGAAAGCTGAGAGCCATTAAGAATAAATGTATAACCTAGAATCATACACCAGAGTGTTAAAATCATGCTTTACTGTGCCTTTATGAGATAATCAACTGTACAGTACATGACCTGCAGAGGACACCATTGCAGGTACCCTGTAATAACAAAATTGTGGACTTACTTGTCAAACAACTATTTCCTTTCTATGAAGAGAAAGGAATCAGAATATCTATTGCTTCTGCTATCCCTTTAGCTACTTAAATTTAGTTCAGAATTTTTTCAAAAGCCTATTTGATAATTGCCCAAAATCACAACCATTAGGTATGAGTCATTCTACACTCAAGCAATTTTTTTATTGAGATTAATATATGCTAATCAAGGATAATGGGCTGACCATGAGGAACGATATTAGCTAATGTAAATACTCGTTCAAGTTATGAGTGATGGCGCTCTTAGGAATGAGCCAGTTTGTAATGAAATAGACCTCTTCCACACTGAACTACGGCTGTAGACCTGTCAATCCTTCAAACCCCCTGAGGCCTATGCTTCCTAACCCTTAATGGTAGCTAGCAGAAACTAAAAACGAATTCATAATGTTTTTCGCAAAAGTCCTTCTGGCATTTAGTGTCTTACTAGGCGCCTAAGCAGCAGATACATATCAGCTTCATGAAGTTTGACTGTTTGGCTCTGTCTCTAATGGAGATGAAACTAAAGAAAAACACCATTGATTTCCGACATTATCATGATTTTCTGCAAAATTATGTCAATATATTGTCATCCTGGTATCGACCACTCTAGCTGTTTTTTTTGTGGGCTTTTAGATAATAGTTACTAATAGAGTTCCTGGGTAATGCAATGGTTGTCTAGTGATGACTCAGTTTTCCACGTGAAATTCTTTTTTTTTTTTTTTTTTTTTGAGACAGAGTCTCACTCTGTCGCCCAGGCTGGAGTGCAGTGGCATGATCTCAGCTCACTGCAACCTCAACCTCCCGCCTCAGAGGATTCAAGCAATCCTCTGCCTCAGCCTCTCAAGTAGCTGGGATTACAAGCACCCACCACCACAACCTGGGTAATTTTTGTATTTTTAGTAGAGACGGGGTTTCCTCCATGTTGGCCAGGCTGGTCTTGAACTGCTGACCTAGTGATCCACCTGCCTTGGCCTCCCAAAGTGCTGGGTATAGGTGTGAGCCACCACATCTGGACAATGCTTGCAATTCTACAAGCACTGCCACCCCCATATCCTCCCCCATCTCTCCCACAGGAAGTGATCTCAACCCAAAAATGCAACAGTGACTTCAATCCAATATATAATTCCATGTAAGTTCTTCTTAAATACATCTGTGCATAGTTGAAATTGTTAACAGGCCAGTTTGGATTAATGAAAAATTGATATTTCTGAATGCTTTAGATAAAGAATAATAAAACATTTGGCATGTGGAGTGCCTTTATGCTTCCAAGAGGATTTCAAATCCATTGTTTCATTTGATGCTTAAAACAGCACTCTGAAGTTCATAGCACAGGTACTAGCATTCTCATTTTACATCTGAGGAAACTGAGAGGAAGAGTGGTTGAATGACTTTCCCCAGCTTACTCATAGAGTAAGTCTTACAGTAGAGACAAGTACCTATATACCTTGACTCCTATCTAAATGGTTTTTCTTCTACACACAGCTGAAACATTTCCCTTTATAAACAATCATCATTGGTATTGTTATTAGGTTATTTGCATTCATAAATTTAGCAATACTATTTATTATAAATGAACTTCACCATGACATAACTAAATGAGCATTTCTAAAGTGTTTGAAAATAGTTCATAAAAATCACGTTATTACAAAATTATTGCAGAGATACTCAGAATTTTGCATGGAAAAGGCAAGAAATCAGAGAATTCGAGATAATATACAAAATGTTAGCACACAGCCCATCATTTTCTGATCAAAAATTGACCTTTTAAAATTGATAGAATGAGGTGAGCAGAGTTCCCATTCCCATTTTAGCATATTTGAGTTGGTGTTTCTAGTGGTGAGTACAAAGTCCATGAAAGTTGAAGAATAAGACATTTTCGCTCTTTTGTATGTCGTCGTGCGTCCCCTTTGCCTCTATCTCACCTAATTGTAAGTCCTGTGCCCAGCAAGTTGGCTCTACCAGAAAGTTTTCTGTTCTTATACTTTAAACTCCAAGGAAGCATAGTCTGTTCACTGCTAGTGGCACTGAGCCTATAACGGCCTCTTGCCTTTTTCTCTTACGTATTAGTAATATCTCTCATTCCTCACATTTATCATGCTGCCCTTCAATACAGGAGGCAGTATAGTGTACTTGTTAAAAAAAAAAAAATCATAGATTTAGAAGTCAGACCAAGTGAGACTTGATCTTATCACTTACTGCCCTACCCACTTTGCAGTCATGTGACTGCCTACCCGGGGTTGGATTGGTGATTCCTCATCTGTAAAATGGTGTTCATACATTAATCTGCAGGTGGTTGGATAATGTTTGTACATAGAACGTATGTGGCTGAAACAATACAGGGATTAACACTAAAAGTGGTTCAATTGATTGTTAAACCAGAATGTTTCGTTTGAGGAATTGCTGTGTCATTTAAAATGGTTGTTACAGCTATTGAATTATGGATATGTAGGTAGGTAGGTAGGTAGGTAGATAGATAGATAGATAGATAGATAGATTGATAGATAGATAGATAGATAGATAGACTGACAGATAGACAGATATAGATAGATGGATAGATAGATAGATAGATAGATAGATAGATAGATAGATAGATAGATAGATAGATAGATAGATAGATAAATAAACTGACATAGATATTGATAGGTAACGTCCAGATTCTTCCAGGGCTAACTGATTATGCTACCACCTAAGTATAAATATATTCTTCTATATACGTGTATTCGTCACATAGTTTCTGCAGTTCATTCAACCAGAATTCTTCTTCTGGGGCCCTATTTTTAGAATATTTATGTTACAAGGAATAGAATATCTAACTAATAAATGACTTTTAAAATAGGAATTTATTATCTCACTTCATAAAAGTTCCATAACTGGGCTTTTCCTGGGTCTATAATGGCAGGACTCTCAGTTGGTTTCTCTGCAATTATTTTAGCTTTCCCATCAGAGTTGCAAGATGGCTGCCAAAATATCACATTGTCAGATAACCCATCAAAGAGTGGAAGAAAGATACTTTCCTGCTGCATCCTCTGCTGTTCAACAGGAAAGAAACCTTTCACAGAAGTCTTCTCCCCTCACCCCCATGAAATAATTCCCCTTGCATATTTTTAAACTAACTTGGTCACATACTCATCCCTAAACAGATCACTGGCGAGAGAGCAATGGGGTTGCCATGTTTGGTTTGGACTGGAGGGATATCCACCTTCCTTGAGCTTGTCGCTACTTATCCTGAACAAAATCAGTATTCTGTTAGGAAGGTAGCAGGGAGCATGGTTGTTGGATGAACAATAACCAGCAGTGCCTGCCATAAATACAGAGACTGTTACCAGGCAATAGATTTCTTTCTAATGTAACCTAAAACAAAGCTCAAATCTCCTCTTGACCTGAAACTAAACTAAACTAAACTAAACTAAAATAAAATAAAATAAAAAGCCAAAGTCATTTACTAAAAGCAATGTTATGATGTTAATTCTGGGACACTGCTCTGTGCTTCTTTTTTTCTTTCTCTTTTGATATAGAAGTGAAATTTGTTATACAAAACCATATAGGCTGAAATTGGAACATAGGCTGAAACCGGAGTGGAGAAGAAGAATAATTTGCACATGAAAAATTCACAGAGCTTTTCAAGGTTGGAAGGAACATTAGAAAATATCTATACTTATGTCTCAAAATCCTCCATCCATTGTTTCAGTTTGCAAAAGAGAAACTATGTCAAATAATTGTTCCCCTTTACTTGAATGCTTTTGATGATGGGCATCTCATTATGCCATGAGGCAGTCCAGTCTCTTTTTTGAACAATTCTAACTATTACAAATTTCAACTTACATTGACACAAAATCTATCTTCTTCAAACATTCATTATAGGGCTTAAATCTAGTGCCACACAGAACTGATCCAATCTCTCTTTAAAATTATTTAAATTTAGAAGAAATTGCTCAGTCTTGTTTCCATAGAATAACCCTGAAAATAGTTGAAGGAAGTTATGGTGCACCCTTTTGTCTCCCCTGACGTTATTTGTCTCTAGATCCTGAATGGTTTCATCCCATGTCCGTCCTGGTCCTTTGCTTGTGGTCTCTGCTCATCTTAAAAGTGGCACCTAGAAAACAATAAAGTTCTCCAGAGTGGATTGACAAGTGCAGAGTAGAGGACAACATATCTCCATCATTCAAAATGCTAAATATCTATTAAGGCAGTCTACGTATCTACTAATTTTATAATGATATTTAAACGATGGACTCATACTGAGCTAGTTTTCGACTACATCTAAGTCTTTTTTAAAATCATGATTTAATGTTAAGCCTCAGCACCTCTATCTTGTAAAGATATTGCTTTTATTATTTGAGGAATTTTTAGGGGAGGGGTGGAATTTGAGTAAATGATGTTAAATTGATTTCTCTTAAATTTCATCACATTAGGGTAAGGTGTTTCTTTTTCAAAAAAAAATCTTATGCTCTTTGTTTTTTTTAAATATGCATCTAAGTTGCAGTAACTGCTGAAGTTCTATTAAAAAAAACAAAAAACAAAAAACAAGCTTACACAATTTCTTTAGATTGCTGCTCTCAATCCAGACTACAAAACAGTATCAAATCAAATATTACAGACAAAAACTCTAATATTTAGGCTCAACCCTAAACCAATTTAATCAGAAACTCTGGAGATTGGCCTTGGCATTACTATTTTTTTGTAAACTCCTCATATAATTCTTATGAGCAGCCAGGATTGAAAATAACTGTGCTTCCATTTGTTTGTGTCCTCTTTTATTTTGTTGAGCAGTGATTTGTAGTTCTCCTTGAAGAGGACCTTCACATCCCTTGTAAGTTGAATTCCTAGGAATTTTATTCTTTTTGAAGCAATTGTGAATGGGAGTTCACTCATGATTTGGCTCTCTGTCTTTTCTTGCTGTATGAGAATGCTTGTGATTTTTGCACATTGATTTTGTATCCTGAGACTTTGCTGAAGTTGCTTATCAGCTTAAGGAGATTTTGGACTGAGGCAATGGGGTTTTCTAGATATACAATCATGTCATCTGCAAACGGACAATTTACCTTCCTCTTTTCCTAATTGAATACCTTTATTTCTTTCTCCTGCCTGATTGCCCTAGCCAGAACTTCCAACACTATGTTGAATAGGAGTGGTGAGAGAGGGCATCCCTGTCTTGTGTCAGTTTTCAAAGGGAATGATTCCGGTTTTTGCCCATTCAGTATGATATTGGCTGTGAGTTTGTCATAAATAGGTCTTATTATTTTGAGATATGTCCCATCAATACCCAATTTATTGAGAGTTTTTAGCATGAATTTTAGCATGAAGGGGTGTTGAATTTTGTCAAAGACCTTTTCTATATCTATTGAGATAATCATGTGGTTTTTGTCTTTGGTTCTGTTTATATGCTGGATTATGTTTATTGATTTCCATATGTTGAATCAGCCTTGCATCCCAGGGATGAAGCCCACTTGATCATGGTGGATAAGCTTTTTGATGTGCTGCTAGATTCGGTTTGCCAGTATTTTATTGAGGATTTTTGCATCGATGTTCATCAGGGATATTGGTCTAAAATTCTTTTTTTTTGTTGTGTCTCTGCCAGGCTTTGGTATCAGGATGATGCTGGCCTCGTAAAATGAGTTAGGGAGGATTCCCTCTTTTTCTATTGATTGGAATAGTTTCAGAAGGAATGGTACCAGCTCCTCCTTGTACCTCTGGGAGAATTCAGCTATGAATCTGTCTGGTCCTGGACTTTTTTTGGTTGATAAGCTATTAATTATTGCCTCAATTTCAGAGCCTGTTATTGGTCTATTCAGGGATTCAACTTCTTCCTGGTTCAGTCTTGGGAGGGTAAACATCCCATGCTCATCGATAGGAAGAATCAATATCGTGAAAATGACCATACTGCCCAAGGTAATTTACAGATTCAAGGCCATCCCCATCAAGCTACCAATGAGTTTCTTCACAGAATTGGAAAAAAGTACTTTAAAGTTCATATAGAACCAAAAAAGAGCCCGCATTGACAAGTCAATCTTAAACCAAAAGAACAAAGCTGAAGGCATCAGGCTACCTGACTTCAAACTATACAACAAGGCTACAGTAACCAAAACAGGATGGTACTGGTACCAAAACAGAGAGATAGACCCATGGAACAGAACAGAGCCCTCAGAAATAATACCACACATCTACAACCATCAGATCTTTGACAAACCTGAGAAAAACAAGAAATGGGGAAAGGATTCCCAATTTAATAAATGGTGCTGGGAAAACTGGCTAGCCATATGTAGAAAGCTGAAACTGGATCCCTTCCTTACACCTTATAGAAAAATTAATTCAAGATGGATTGAAGACTTAAATGTTAGACCTAAAACCATGAAAACCCTAGAAGAAAACCCAGGCAATACCATTCAGGACATAGGCATGGGCAAGGACTTCATCTCTAAAACACCAAAAGCAACGGCAACAAAAGCCAAAATTCACAAATGGGATCTAATTAAACTAAAGAGCTTCTGCACAGCAAAAGAAACTACCATCAGAGTGAACAGGCAACCTACAGAATGGGAGAAAATTTTTGCAATCTACTCATCTGACAAAGGGCTAATATTCCAGAATCTACAAGGAACTCAAACAAATTTATGAGCAAAAAACAAACAACCCCATCAAAAAGTGGGCAAAGGATATGAACAGACATTTCTCAAAAGAAGACATTTTTGCAGCCAACAGACACATGAAAAAATGCTCATCATCACTGGCCATCAGAGAAATGCAAATCAAAACCACAATGAGATACCATCTCACACCAGTTAGAATGGCAATCACTAAAAAGTCAGGAAACAACAGGTGCTGGAGAGGATGTGGAGAAATAGGAACACTTTTACACTGTTGATGGGAGTGTAAACTAGTTCACCCATTGTGGAAGACAGTGTGGCAATTCCTCAAGGATCTAGAACTGGAAATACCATTTGACCCAGCCATCCCATTACTATATATGTACCCAAAGGATTATAAATCATGCTGCTATAAAGACACATGCACACATATGTTTGTTGTGGCACTATTCACAATACCAAAGACTTGGAATCAACCCCAAAGTCCATCAATGATAGACTGGATTAAGAAAATATGGCACATATAAACCATGGAATACTATGCAGCCATAAAAAAGGATGAGTTCATGTCTTTTGTAGAGACATGGATGAAGCTGGAAACCATCATTCTCAGCAAACTATCACAAGGACAAAAAACCAAACACCGCATGTTCTCACTCATAGGTGGGAATTGAACAATGAGAACACTTAGACACAGGAAGGGGAACATCACACATAGGGGCCTGTTGTGGGGTGGGGGGAGGGGGGAGGGATAACATTAGGAGATACACCTAATGTAAATGATGAGTTAATGGGTGCAGCACACCAACATGGCACATGTATACATATGTAACAAACCTGCATGTTGTGCACATGTACCCTAGAACTTAAAGCATAATTTAAAAAAAAAGAAAATAACTGCTATATTGACCCAAGGCAATTCTAGGTAACGGATGAAATGGTCCTACAATTCAAAAATTATAGCTCTATATCATAGAGACAAGATAGACCTCTCAAGTTCAGATGTGTTTCCAAATGTTTATGTATTTCAGACACAAATTAGAAATTCCCAGCATTAATTTATATAATCCCTTTTCTACACTAATACAATTATTACTAACATTTTTGTATGGTTTCTTGCAGTATCCCATGTATCTCTTTTTTTTAACAGTTTTAACTATATTAATAGTAACCCAAAATATTTTTCATGCTATTCTCTATTCTTTATATTTATCATTTTAATGAATGTCTGATTTTCCAGTGAAAGAACATAATATACTTTCTTTACCCACTTTCCTATTATTAGACATTTAAGATGGTTGTTTTAGGTAATGCTGCACCAAACACCCTCATTTATATAAGGTTTACTATATTTTGATTTTGAATAATTTCCTAAGCATAAGTCTCAGAAGTAGAATTAATTAAGAGTATTAATATTTTATTGCATATTTTTAAATTGCTTTCTAAGGGGTCTGTAAAATTTGCAATAAAATTTTATACGTATAAGGATACTGGTGCTGCCAGATTGTTGCCTGCATTAGGATGTATCATTGAAGTTTTTACAACTTATACAGAAAAAGACCTAATATTGCTTTTAAAAAAGAAATCCACTCCCTAGATTATCAGCAGAGTTAAATGCATGCCTACTTGTAAATGTTTCCTTCCTGCTCAGAGTGGCTTTGGCTGTGTCTTTTGTGGTTGCTTATAAATTTGAGGATTTTTTTTTTCTATTTCTGTAAAGAATGTCATTGCCGTGTTGATATAGATTGCATTGAATCTATAAATTGCATTGAATCTATATTCTTTGGGTAGTATGAACATTTTAACAATATTGTTTTTCTTATCAATAAACATGGAATATTTTTCCATTTTTGTATGTCCTCTTCAATTTCTTTCATCAATGTCTTATAGTTTTCAATGTAGATATCTTTCTTCAATTAAGTTTATTCTTCAGTAATTTATTTCATTTGTAGCTACTGTAAATGAGGTTACTTTCTTCATTTCTTTTTCAGATTGTTCACTGTTGGCATACAGAAATGGTACTAATTTTTATGTTGATTTTGTATCCTGCAACTTACTGAATTTATGGGTTCTCATAGTGTTTTGGTGGAGTCCTTAAATATTTCTAAATATAATATCATATCATCTCCAAATAACAATAATTTGACTCTTCCTTTCCGATTTGGATACTCCTTATTTCTTTCTCTTTAATTGTGCTGGCTAGGACTTCTAATACTATATTGAATAAAAGCAGTGAAAGTGGGCATCCTTCTATTGTTCCAGGTCTTAAAGGAAAGACTTTCAGCTTTTCCCCATTCAGTATGATACTAGCTGTGGTTTTGTTGTATATGGCTTTTATCATGTTGAGGTAAGTTCCTTCTACATGCAGTTTTTTGAGGGATGTTGAATTTTCTATATGAAGGGATGTTAAATTTTATCAAATGCTTTTTTCTGCCTCAATTGAAATGATCATATGATTTTTGTCCTTCATTCTGTTGATATGATGTATCACATTTACTGTTTGCTTATGTTGAACCATCCTTGCATCCCTGGGATAAATCCCACTTGATCATAATGAATGATCTTTTTAATGTGTTGTTGAATTTGATTGGCTAGTTTCCTGTTGAGGATTTTTGTATCTATGTTAGTCAGAGTTAGTGCCCTGTAGTATTCCTTTTGTGTTGTGTCTTTGTCTGGTTATCAGAGTAATACTGGTCACATAGAATGAGTTTGGAAGTATTCATTTCTCGATTTTTTGGAATTGTTTGAGTAAGATTGGTATTCATTATTCTTTAAATGTTTGGTAGAATTCCACAATGAAGGCATCAGGTCCTGGAATTTTCTTTTATGAGAGACTTTTTATTACTGCTTTCATCCCATCACTCGTTCTTGGTTTATTCAGATCTTGGATTTCTTCATGTTTAATTCTTGGTAGGTTGTGTGTGTCTAAGAATTTACTCATTTGATGTAGGTTTTCCAATTTATTGGCATATAGTTGCTCATAATAGTCTTTAATAATCCTTTGAATTTCTTTAGTATCGGTTGTAATGTCTCCTTTTCCATCTCTGATTTCATCTGTATCTCATGTCTTTTTTTGTTAGTCTGGCTAAAGACTTGTCAATTTTGTTTATCTTTTCAGAAAAACAACTTTTCATTTCAATGACATTTTGTATGTTTTTAGTTTCAAATTTATTTATTTCTACTCCTATCTTTATTATTTCTTTTCTTCTACTAATCTTGGGTTTAGTAATCTTGGCCTTGCTTTTATTATTTCTTTTCTCCTACTAATCTTGGGTTTAGTAATCTTGGGCTTGCTCTTGATTTTCTAGTTCTTTAAGACACATTGTTTGACTGTGTATTTGAAGTTTTTCTACTTTTCTGATATAGGTGTTTATTCCTACAAACTTCCCTCTTAGTACTGCTTTTGTTGTATACCATAGGTTTTGGTATGTTGTGTTTCCATTTTCATTTGTTTCAAGAAATATTTAAATTTCCTTTTGATTTTTTAAATGACCCTCTGGTTGTTCAGAAGCATATTGTTTACTTTTAATGTGTTTGTATACTTACCAAAGTTCCTCTTGTTATTGATTTCTAGTCTTATTCCATTGTGGTCAGAAAAGATACTTGATATGGTTTTAATTTTTTGAATTTGTTGAGACGAGTTTTGGTGCCTAATGTATGGTCTCTCCCTGAGAATCTTCTATGCACCGAGGAGAAGAATGTGTATTCTGCAGCGTAAAGCAAAATGTTCTATAAATGTCTATTAGGTCCATTTGGTCTATAATGCAAATTACTCTGAGGTTTCTTTGTTGATTTTTGTCTAGGTGATCCGTCCAATGCTGAAAGTCCTCAGTTATTATTGTATTAGGATCTTTCTGTCTCCCTCTAATTATAATTTGCTTTATATATCTGGGTAATCCAATGTTGAGTGCCTATATATTTGCCATTATTATATTTTCTTGCAAAATTAACCCATTTATCACTATATAATTACCTTTTTGGCAGGTAATATTATGTATAAGCTTTATTTTAAGTTAACACAGGGCAGTTACAAAACAATAAGAAGAGGACCATTTGATTTGATAGGATCAAGACCCACTGTTCCATATATTAATTTATTTGTGCTTTTGACATTGAAAATGATCTTACCCTCATCATTCTTTGTCTATACTATATTTTAATGAACAGAGCCTTAGATTTTGATATGATCAAATATAGCTTTTACCATTATATTTTGTGTTTGTTTCATCTTTCTAAAAATATTCTGAAAACCCAACATTAATGGATTTTATCTCATATTTTCTTCTAAGAAAGTTACAGCTTTGCATTTCATCTGGAGTTAATTTTTTGCACATTGTGAGAAGTACAGACCTTACTTCATCTTCTCAGTATGGTAAAAGTTTTTCCAATTCTATCCATTAAATAACCTATCCTTGATTTGTGATACAACCTTGTAATATGTTTTAAAACTTGGTAGGGCAAGACCCTTTCTTGGTCTTCTCTTTTAGAATTGTCACTGCTATTTGTAAACATTTACTTCTTTCTAAAAATTTTAGAATCTGTTTGCCCAATTACTGTTAAACTACTACTGCATTTTTGTTATAATTTCATTAAACCTGTAGATTATTTAGGGTAGAAATGAATGCAACAATATGGGATATAGTTCCATTTATTCAGGTATCATTTAAAGCTTTTTTTTTTTAATTTATTTATTATTATTATACTTTAAGTTGTAGGGTACGTGTGCATAACGTGCAGGTTTGTTACATATGTATACTTGTGCCATGTTGGTGTGCTGCACTCATCAACTCGTCATTTACATCAGGTATAACTCCCAATGCAATCCCTCCCCCCTCCTCCCTCCCCATGATAGGCCCCGGTGTGTGATGTTCCCCTTCCTGAGTCCAAGTGATCTCATTGTTCAGTTCCCACCTATGAGTAAGAACATGCGGTGTTTGGTTTTCTGTTCTTGTGATAGTTTGCTGAGAATGATGGTTTCCAGCTGCATCCATGTCCCTACAAAGGACACAAACTCATCCTTTTTTATGGCTGCATAGTATTCCATGGTGTATATGTGCCACATTTTCTTAATCCAATCTGTCACTGATGGACATTTGGGTTGATTCCAAGTCTTTGCTATTGTGAATAGTGCCGCAATAAACATACGTGTGCATGTGTCTTTATAGCAGCAAAATTTATAATCCTTTGGGTATATACCCAGGAATGGGATGGCTGGGTCATATGGTACATCTAGTTCTAGATCCTTGAGGAATCGCCATACTGTTTTCCATAATGGTTGAACTAGTTTACAATCCCACCAACAGTGTAAAAGTGTTCCTATTTCTCCACATCCTCTCCAGCACCTGTTGTTTCCTGACTTTTTAATGATTGCCATTCTAACTGGTGTGAGATGGTATCTCATTGTGGTTTTGATTTGCATTTCTCTGATGGCCAGTGATGATGAGCATTTTTTCATGTGTCTGTTGGCTGCAAAAATGTCTTCTTTTGAGAAATGTCTGTTCATATCCTTTGCCCACTTTTTGATGGGGTTGTTTGTTTTTTTCTTGTAAATTTGTTTGAGTTCTTTGTAGGTTCTGGATATTAGCCCTTTGTCAGATGACTAGATTGCAAAAATTTTCTCCCATTCTGTAGGTTGCCTGTTCACTCTGATGGTAGTTTCTTTTGCTGTGCAGAAGCTCTTTAGTTTAATTAGATCCCATTTGTGAATTTTGGCTTTTGTTGCCGTTGCTTTTGGTGTTTTAGACATGAAGTCTTTGCCCATGCCTATGTCCTGAATGGTACTACCTAGGTTTTCCTCTAGGATTTTTATGGTATTAGGTCTAACATTTAAGTCTCTAATCCATCTTGAATTAATTTTCTTATAAGGAGTAAGGAAAGGATCCAGTTTCAGCTTTCTACTTATGGCTAGCCAATTTTCCCAGCACCATTTATTAAATAGGGAATCCTTTCCCCATTTCTTGTTTCTCTCAGGTTTGTCAAAGATCACATGGCTGTAGATGTGTGGTATTATTTCTGAGGACTCTGTTCTGATCCATTGGTCTATATCTCTGTTTTGGTACCAGTACCATGCTGTTTTGGTGACTGTAGCCTTGTAGTATAGTTTGAAGTCAGGTAGCGTGATGCCTCCAGCTTTGTTCTTTCGACTTAGGATTGTCTTGGAGATGTGGGCTCTTTTTTGGTTCCATATGAACTTTAAAGCAGTTTTTTCCAATTCTGTGAAGAAACTCATTGGTAGCTTGATGGGGATGGCATTGAATCTATAAATTACCTTGGGCAGTATGGCCATTTCCACGATATTGATTCTTCCTATCCATGAGCATGGTATGTTCTTCCATTTGTTTGTGTCCTCTTTTATTTCACTGAGCAGTGGTTTGTAGTTCTCCTTGAAGAGGTCCTTTACATCCCTTGTAAGTTGGATTCCTAGGTATTTTATTCTCTTTGAAGCAATTGTGAATGGAAGTTCATTCCTGATTTGGCTCTCTGTTTGTCTGTTACTGGTGTATAAGAATGCTTGTGATTTTTGCACATTAATTTTGTATCCTGAGACTTTGCTGAAGTTGCTTATCAGCTTAAGGAGATTTTGGGCTGAGACAATGGGGTTTTCTAAATATACAATCATGTCATCTGCAAACAGGGACAATTTGACTTCTTCTTTTCCTAACTGAATACCCTTGATTTCTTTCTCTTGCCTAATTGCCCTAGCAGAACTTCCAACACTATGTTGAATAGGAGTGGTGAGAGAGGGCATCCCTGTCTTGTGCCAGTTTTCAAAGGGAATTTTTCCAGTTTTTGCCCATTCAGTATGATATTGGCTGTGGGTTTGTCATAAATAGCTCTTATTATTTTGAGGTACGTTCCATCAATACCGAATTTATTGAGCGTTTTTAGCATGAAGGGCTGTTGAATTTTGTCAAAAGCCTTTTCTGCATCTATTGAGATAATCATGTGGTTCTTGTCTTTGGTTCTGTTTATATGCTGGATTATGTTTATTGATTTGCGAATGTTGAACCAGCCTTGCATCCCAGGGATGAAGCCCACTTGATCATGGTGGATAAGCTTTTTGATGTGTTGCTGAATCCGGTTTGCCAGTATTTTATTGAGGATTTTTGCATCGATGTTTATCAGGGATATTGGTCTAAAATCCTCTTTTTTTGTTGTGTCTCTGCCAGGCTTTGGTATCAGGATGATGTTGGCCTCATAAAATGAGTTAGGGAGGGTTCCCTCTTTTTCTATTGATTGGAATAGTTTCAGAAGGAATGGTACCAACTCCTCCTTATACCTCTGGTAGAATTCAGCTGTGAATCCATCTGGTCCTGGACTTTTTTTGGTTGGTAGGCTATTAATTATTGCCTCAATTTTAGAGCCTACTATTGGTCTATTCAGGGATTCAACTTCTTCCTGGTTTAGTCTTGGAAGAGTGTAAGTGTCCAGGAAATTATCCATTTCTTCTAGGTTTTCCAGTTTATTTGCATAGAGGTGTTTATAGTATTCTCTGATGGTAGTTTGTATTTCTGTGGGGTCGGTGGTGATATCCCCTTAATCATTTTTAATTGCGTCAATTTGATTCTTCTCTCTTTTCTTCTTTATTAGTCTTGCTAGTGGTCTGTCAATTTTGTTGATCTTTTCAAAAAACCAACTCCTGGATTCATTGATTTTTTTGGAGGGTTTTTTGTGTCTCTATCTCCTTCAGTTCTGCTCTGATCTTAGTTATTTCTTGCCTTCTGCTAGCTTTCGAATGTGTTTGCTCTTGCTTCTCTAGTTCTTTTAATTGCGATGTTAAAGTATCAATTTTCGATCTTTCCTGCTTTCTCTTGTGGGCATTTAGTGCTATAAATTTCCCTCTACACACTGCTTTAAATGTGTCCCAGAGATTCTGGTATGTTGTATCTTTGTTCTCATTGGTTTCAAAGAACATCTTTATTTCTGCCTTCATTTCGTTATGTACCCAGTAGTCATTCAGGAGCAGGTTGTTCAGTTTCCATGTAGTTGAGCGGTTTTGATTGAGTTTCTTAGTCCTGAGTTCTAGTTTGATTGCACTGTGGTCTGAGAGACAGTTTGTTATAATTTCTGTTCTTGTACATTTGCTGAGGAGTGCTTTACTTCCAATTACGTGGTCAATTTTGGAGTAAGTACGATGTGGTGCTGAGAAGAGTGTATATTCTGTTGATTTGGGGTGGAGAGTTCTATAGATGTCTATTAGGTCTGCTTGCTGCAGAGATGAGTTCAATTCCTGGATATCCTTGTTAACTTTCTGTCTCGTTGATCTGTCTAATGTTGACAGTGGAGTGTTGAAGTCTCCCATTATTATTGTATGGGAGTCTAAGTCTCTTTGTAAGTCTCTAAGGACTTGCTTTATGAATCTGGGTGCTCCTGTATTGGGTGCATATATATTTAGGATAGTTAGCTCTTCCTGTTGAATTAATCCCTTTACCATTATGTAATGGCCTTCTTTGTCTCTCTTGATCTTTGATGGTTTAAAGTCTGTTTTATCAGAGACTAGTATTGCAACCCCCACTTTTTTTTGTTCTCCATTTGCTTGGTAAATCTTCCTCCATCCCTTTATTTTGAGCCTATGTATGTCTCTGCATGTGAGATGGGTCTCCTGAATACAGCAGACTGATGAGTCTTGACTCTTTATCCAGTTTGCCAGTCTGTGTCTTTTAATTGGAGCATTTAGTCCATTTACATTTAAGGTTAAGATTGTTATGTGTGAACTTGATCCTGCCATTATGATATTAACTGGTTATTTTGCTCGTTAGTTGATGCAGTTTCTTCCTAGCCTCGATGGTCTTTACATTATGTTTTTGCAATGGCTGGTACCTGTTGTTCCTTTCCATGTTGAGTGCTTCCTTCAGGGTCTCTTGTAAGGCAGGCCTGGTGGTGACAAAATCTCTAAGCATTTGCTTATCTGTAAAGGATTTTATTTCTCCTTCACTTATGAAACTTAGTTTGGCTGGATATGAAATTCTGGGTTTAAAATTCTTTTCTTTAAGAATGTTGAATATTGGCCCCCACTCTCTTCTGGCTTGGAGAGTTTCTGCCGAGAGATCTGCTGTTAGTCTGATGGGCTTCCCTTTGTGGGTAACCCGACCTTTCTCTCTGGCTGCCCTTAAGATTTTTTCCTTCATTTCAACTTTGGTGAATCTGGCAATTATGTGTCTTGGAGTTGCTCTTCTCGAGGAGTATCTTTGTGGCGTTCTCTGTATTTCCTGGATTTGAATGTTGGCCTGCCCTACTAGGTTGGGGAAGTTCTCCTGGATGATATCCTGAAGAGTGTTTTCCAACTTGGTTCCATTTTCCCCCTCACTTTCAGGCACCCCAATCAGACGTAGATTTGGTCTTTTTACATAATCCCATACTTCTTGCAGGCTTTGTTCATTTCTTTTTCTTCTTTTTTCTTTTGGTTTCTCTTCTCGCTTCATTTCATTCATTTGATCCTCAATCGCTGATACTCTTTCTTCCAGTTGATCAAGTCAGTTACTGAAGCTTGTGCATTTGTCACGTATTTCTCGTGTCATGGTTTTCATCTCTTTCATTTCGTTTATGACCTTCTCTGCATTAATTACCCTAGTCATCAATTCTTCCACTTTTTTTTCAAGATTTTTAGTTTCTTTGCGCTGGGTACGTAATTCCTCCTTTAGCTCTGAGAAATTTGATGGACTGAAGCCTTCTTCTCTCATCTCGTCAAAGTCATTCTCCGTCCAGCTTTGATCCGTTGCTGGCGATGAGCTGCGCTCCTTTGCCGGGGGAGATGCGCTCTTATTTTTTGAATTTCCAGCTTTTCTGCCCTGCTTTTTCCCCATCTTTGTGGTTTTATCTGCCTCTGGTCTTTGATGATGGTGATGTACTGATGGGGTTTTGGTGTAGGTGTCCTTCCTGTTTGATAGTTTTCCTTCTAACAGTCAGGACCCTCAGCTGTAGGTCTGTTGGAGATTGCTTGAGGTCCACTCCAGACCCTGTTTGCCTGGGTATCAGCAGCAGAGGCTGCAGAAGATAGAATATTTCTGAACAGCGAGTGTACCTGTCTGATTCTTGCTTTGGAAGCTTCCTCTCAGGGGTGTACTCCACCCTGTGAGGTGTGGGGTGTCAGACTGCCCCTAGTGGGGGATGTCTCCCAGTTAGGCTACTCAGGAGTCAGGGACCCACTTGAGCAGGGAGTCTGTCCCTTCTCAGATCTCAACCTCCGTGTTGGGAGATCCACTGCTCTCTTCAAAGCTGTCAGACAGAGTCGTTTGTGTCTGCAGAGGTGTCTGCTGAGTTTGTTATTGTTTACTGTGCCCTGTCCCCAGAGGTGGAGTCTACAGAGACAGGCAGGTTTCCTTGAGCTGCTGTGAGCTCCACCCAGTTCGAGCTTCCCAGCAGCTTTGTTTACCTACTTAAGCCTCAGCAATGGCGGGCGCCCCTCCCCCAGCCTCGCTGCTGCCTTGCCGGTAGATCACAGACTGCTGTGCTAGCAATGAGGGAGGCTCCGTGGGTGTGGGACCCTCCCGGCCAGGTGTGGGATATGATCTCCTGGTGTGCCTGTTTGCTTAAAGCGCAGTATTGGGGTGGGAGTTACCCGATTTTCCAGGTGTTGTGTGTCTCAGTTCCCCTGGCTAGGAAAAGGGATTCCCTTCCCCCTTGCGCTTCCCAGGTGAGGCAATGCCTCGCCCTGCTTCAGCTCTCGCTGGTCGGGCTGCAGCAGCTGACCAGCACCAATCGTCAGGCACTCCCCAGTGAGATGAACCCAGTACCTCAGTTGAAAATGCAGAAATCACCGGTCTTCTGTGTCTCTCACGCTGGGAGTTGGAGACTGGAGCTGTTCCTATTCGGCCATCTCATTTAAAGCTTTTGGTAAGCATTTACAAGTTCCTTATTAGGTTTTGTGGGGGTTTTGATTAAATTACGTTTTAGATAACTTATAGTGTTCTCTACTAT
The DNA here is from genome assembly GCF_003255815.1 of Theropithecus gelada. Lineage (NCBI taxonomy): Eukaryota > Metazoa > Chordata > Mammalia > Primates > Cercopithecidae > Theropithecus > Theropithecus gelada. The sequence goes on from NC_037689.1 coordinate 136,080,641, forward strand.
TGTAAATTTTATCTTATTTTCTATTTTAATTAGTTATTGATCTAGAGAAATGCTATTGATTTTTCTGTTGACTTGTGTTCAGCAACCTTTTTGAACTCTTCAACTAGTTCTAATAGCTTGGGGATTCTCTTCAACTTTCCGTGTAAATTATCATACCATCTGCAAATAACAGCATTCTTTTCTCTTATAATATTAATACCTTTTATTTTCTTTACTTTTCTTATTTCATTTATCAGGACTTCTAATACAGTCTGTTCTGTTCTAACAGGGAACATGAATTCCTAAAAAGTGCAATGATACGCAAAATTATTCAATAAATATCACAGGGCTTGTGGACAAATGGGGTTAGGGTCAGAACATTTGAAAACTTCATCAGGGACACATTTTAAAAAATAATTTTAAGAACTTAAAATAAATAGTATCACAGATTTTTACATGTTAAATGATTAGGAAATATATAAATGCATCAATAAATATGGCGTTTTACCTTGAAAAAGAGTTGAAGTAAGTTTGTGGACATGGTTAGTGGAAGTATTGCAGCTTGTGCGTTTTTGTGAAATGGTAGGAGGATTATTTGAAATCAGGTAGAAAGTTGGAATGCCAGATGTAAGCAAGCGTGGCTCATAAGCACGGAGTAAACTGAGGGAGCTGGTGGATGTTGAAGTGTGTGAATGTGTTTGTGTGAGAGAGAGTGAGCACAAACACATGTTTTGTTTACTCCTCTTTGGTTCAGTTCAACTGGGTATGGTTTCCTGTGTTTGCCTAGTGTTTTGAATTTCTTAATTTTTTATAATATGTTTAACTGGTTTTGGTATTAAGGCTATGAAAGCCTAATAATATGAGTTTCTCTGCAAAAATTTGTATAAGGTGGTGATATAGTTTGACTGTGTCCCCACCCAAATCTCAACTTGAATTTTATCTCCCAGAATTCTCATGTGTTGTGGGAGGGACTCAGGGAGAGGTAATTGAACCATGGGGGCCAGTTTTTCCTGTGCTATTCTCGTGATAGTGAATAAGTCTCATGAGATCTGATGGATTTATCAGGGGTTTCCGCTTTTGCTTCTTCCTCATTTCTCTCTTGCTGCTGACATTTAAGAAGTGCCTTTCACCCTCTGCCATGATTATGAGACCTCCCCAGCCATGTGGAACTGTAAGTCAAGTTAAACCTCCTTTTCTTCTCAGTCTTGGTTATGTCTTTATCAGCAGTGTAAAAATGGACTAATACAGATGGGGTTGACTATCCTCGGAAAGTCAGTAAAACCTAGCTATAGAAAAACATTTGGGTCTGGTGCTCGTCTGAAGGGAAGCCTTTGCCTTATCATTTCATGTCTTTAATGTAATTAGTTTAATGAAGTTTCCAAATTGTTGTGACAGTTTTGGCATTTTGTGTTTTTCCAGATTGATTCAACTTGTGTAGGTTTTAAAAAATTTTATTTATTATTGACTGTTTCCCCTAGTATGTATCCAATGAGTAGCTCTAATTTTCTTGATGTAATTGTTCTACTAGTGGTTTGAGGGCTTCACTTTTTATTTTTATTGCTTTCAGATGTCTCTAGCTTCACAAATATATAAGCCCAGACTGTTTGATAAGTGAAATTGTTTCAGAGCTGAATTCTCCAATATTGAAGAGATGGAATATTCACGGGTTCTTGAATGTTGGGAACACGTAACATTCTTGCATACAAAATTAGGAGTTGGCAGTTGTTCTGATGCAAGGGACTGATCTCCGAGCATCACAGATTTTAAAGATATAGTGAACATCTCAGTGGTCAAATTCATCCCAGAGGTAGTATAGGCTGTGATTAGGAAAACTGACAGATTTGAGTGTATTATTATGGCTTCAATATCTTCTCAATAACCACACTGGATTAAAAGCCAGAAAGCTTTCCTGAGACCCATGCTGAGGGGAGCTCCACCTCTGAGCTTTCATAATTGCTGAGCCAGAAAAGAAAGAATGTGATGGATTAGATACTGGTTCTTAAAGCTTTCCATTGAAAATTACAAACATACTTTTCACTGACATTCAATTGACCCACAAGTGGCGAGACTGGAACTGGCTTCAAGGGGGAGAAAAGTGTCACCTACATCCTCCCATATTTGGAAAAAGAATCAGAAATATTTGGTGAATAGCAATAATGACTACCATATTTGATGATGAATATGCGATAGTACGTGGCTTCAAGGAGCTCTAAGTTTATGACTTATCCTTATAAATGCCTGCAAAGTAAAGCATAAAGTAGTAAATCCCAAAAGAAAGAAACAAAGTTTTGTGGGATATTAGAGGAGGAGGAGATCTATTTGACCATGGTGGTCTAAGGGCACACCATTTTCTTCTCTAAAGGTACTGATTTTACTTCTAGTTTGTGAGACCAAACTAATCTTTATGGTAACCATGCCCACTATTATATGAAAATATTAGGCTTCAAATGCCTCACACAATGAATAAGCACAATGATTTCCAGGTGTACTGCATTAAAAGGGTAAAAATAAATGTAAGATGGAGTTGGAAGATCTATCAGTCATTGGGCTTGATCTCTGATTTAGTTTAGGAGAGAGAATAAATTTTAGGTTCATGTTTGTAATTCAGTTCAACTGCTGCTATTGTGATTATTCTGACTTTCCATCATTTCAAACTTTCTTCTGAATATATAGAGTCGTATCTGAAATGTTTCCCACCAACACTGGCAAAGTAAAAGTGAATATCATAGTAAACTTTTCAGGGATGATAGTTAGACCTTGGGCATCAAAACTGATTACATTTTGAAGCTTTCCATTTGCAGTACAATGTTCACTAAATTACCAGTCAATTTCTTTTAATCATGCTCTGAGAACTTCTCAGTGGATTTGAATTGAGGCATGTTTTATTTATTCATTTAACAATGATGGTGCTATTAGAATGTCAATTCCAAGACTCATTATATGTGAAACTTCCTAGATGGTTTTGCTTTTACTTGTGGGTTTCTAATTCTCTCATTATTTTGTAACCCTTGATAATGCTTAGCTTAGTACTCAGCCAATTCCTGTTCTCGAACTCTGATACACTTTGTCTGATGATGCCTTAGTTCAAATGACCCTGGCCAGAAAAGAATGGGCCCAGGTTTCCATAGATCATAGAATCTCAACCCCAGTCCCAGTGTTTGCCTCAATAGTGTGAGCTATAGTATGTCCTCCATGACACACTCAGATTCATATTATTCTTGGTACTATTTGCCTGTGTATATTGTCCTCACAGATAGATCCTGCAAAGAAAGCTTCCCGAGAATTTATATAACTATTCTGTTTGGCTTTGGCAAAGTTTATATTTATCAGGTCTTTATGTAATTTAGAGGGAAAGATGAGATATTTAAAAGCTTAAATAAGCATTTTTGACTACAGCTGTCAAAAGTCATAGTTACTTTGTATTGGCAACAGTTTTTGGGGGTTTTTTTGTTTGTTTTGAGACAGAGTCTGGCTCTGTCGCCCCAGGCTGAAGTGCAATAACCGGATCTCGGCTCACTGCAAACTCCACCTCCCAGGTTCAAGAGATTCTCCTGCCTCAGCCACCTGAGTAGCTGGGATTGCAGGCACCCGCCACCATTTTAAAATACAAACTAAAAATTTTTGTATTCTTAGTAGGGATGGGGTTTTACCATGTTGACCAGGCTGGTCTTGAATTCCTGACCTCGTGATGTGCCCGCCTCGGCCTCCCGAAGTGTTGTGATTACAGGCGTGAGCCACCGTGCCCGCTGGCAACAGTTTTATTGTTCTCAAATTCTATGAACTGTCTTTCTACCAGAGGTTTAGTTGTTATAAAAAATTACGTATTACCAATGTAGTTTTACTGTCTCTCTTCATTCTTAGGTGGTGACATCCCTACTTTTACCGATGAAATAGAAGCAATCAGAAGAGAATGTCCACATCATCCCACTTCCAACTCTACTAATCCAATTACATTGTGTGCTCTGCTTCATTCTTGCTTGTAACACCAACCCTTTCACTTTTGTACAGGGTTCCTAAGCAAAGATGAAAACTATCACCCCTTTCCACCATATCATTGTACGCTGATGAGAATGATTGATGACAAACAGAAAAACCAAATATGTTGTATCTCCCATTTAAAAAACCCTCTTTAAACCCCACAACCACCCTCCTCACTCTCCTACCCCCATATTAGTTGTCTATTGCTGTGTAACAAATTCCCCAGAACTTAGCAGCTAAAAGCAATGTGCATTATCTCATAGTTTATGTGGATCAGAAATTTGGGAGCAGGTTACATGGTGTCTCTAGTTTAGTTTCTCTTATGATACTAATTAAACTATTATTTTCAGTAACAATCCTGACTCTAGCATACTCACTCACAAGGCTGTGACCACAAAGCTGGATTCACTTCCATATCCGTTCACAAGGCTATTGACTGGCATCAGTTCCTCATGGGCTGTTGGACGAAGGGCCTTAGTTCCTTGATATACCACCTGGGCCTCTCCATAGAGTTGCTCATTGTATGGAAGCTTGCTACCTCCCACAGCAGTGTTCACAGAGATACATGGAGAAAGAAGGAGACATCAAGAGAGAAGCTACAGGCTGGGCGCGTTGGCTCATGCCTGTAATCCCAGCACTTTGGGAAGCCGAGGCAGGCAGATCATTTGAGTCAGGAGTTCGAGACCAGCCTGACCAACATAGTGAAACCCCGTTTCTACTAAAAATACAAAAAAAATTTAGCCAGGCGTGGTGGCACATGCCTGTAGTCCCAGCTACTCAGGAGGTTGAGACAGGAGAATCGTTTGAACCCAGGAGGTGGAGTTTGCAGTGACCTGAGGTCACACCACTGCACTCCAGCTTGGGCAACAGAGTGAGACCTTGTCTCAGAAAAAAATAAAAAAATAAAAATAAAATAAAAAAGAAAGAAGCTACAGTCTTTTTGTAAGTTAAACTCAGAAGTGACACTATTCTTCCTGCCACTTTCTATTCTTAGGTGAAAGTCATTAAATCTAGCCAGAACTCAAGGGAAGAGGATTACACAGGGGTGTGAATACCAGGAGACAGAGAATCACGGGACAGTAGTTTAGAGACTGCAGACTCCTCTACCTACTGCCATAAGTCCTCTGCCTCCCTTTCTAACTAGCCTCACTATTAGGATAGTGTCTTAGTCCATTTGTGCTGCTATAACAAAATACTACAGAGTGAGTAATTTATAAATAATGTAAATTTATTTCTCACAATTCTGAAGACTGAGAAGTCCAAGATCAAGGTGTCAGGAGATTCAGTGTCTAGTAAAGGCAAACCTTCTGTTTCCAAGAAGGTGCATTGTAGCTTTGTTCTCCATAGGAAAAGAATGCTGTTTCCTCACAAGGTGGAAAGGACAGAAGGGCAAAAGGGAACTCCAGAGCTCATTAGAGCCTCCTTTAAAAGGGCATTAATCCCATTCATCAGGGCTCAACCCTCATGACCCAATAATTTCCCATTTATTGCATTGAGGATTAAGTCTTAACATGAATTTTGGAGGAACACAAACATTCAACCCATAGCAGATGGCTACTGTTAAAAATATGAAGAAAGTAAGTCAGTCTTGATGAGAATGTGGAGAAATTGGAACCATTGTCCACTGTTGGTGGGATTGTAAAATGATGTAGCCACTATGGAAAGCAGTATGGGAGTTCCTCAAAAAGACACCACAAGAAAAGGAAACTATAGGTCAAGCTCTCTGATGACACAGATGCAAAAATTCTCAATAAAATATAAGCAAACTGAACTCAACAATACATCAAAAAGGTTATACATCATGACCAAGTACGATATATCCCTGAATGGAAGATTACTTTAATATATGCCATATCACTTAGCACTTAACTCCTAAAAAGTGTAATCCATACTTATTTTCATCATTTTCTCACCTCAAACACCATTAGATTTATACTTCTTTCATTCCACTGAAAGAATTTTCACCTTGCCAAATTCCTTTTTTTTTTTTTTTTTTTGAGATGCAATATCTCTCTGTTATCCAGGCTGGAGTGCAGTGGCATGATCTCGGCTCACTGCAACCTCTGCCTCCCGGGTTCAAGAGATTCTCCTGCCTCATCCTACCCAGTAGCTGGAACTATAGGCATGTGCCACCACACCTAGTTAATTTTTGTATTTTTAGTAGAGATGAGGTTTCACTACATTGGCCAGGCTGGTCTCGAACTCCTGACCTCAGGTGATTCACCTGCTTTGGCCTCCCAAAGCGCTGGGATTACAGGTGTGAGCCACCATGGCCAGCCACCTTGCCAAATCTAATGATCCATTCTCAGTCCTTATATTAAGGATTCATCCACAGAATTTGATGGGGTAATTATATCTTGCATTTTTGAAACACTTTCTTCACTTGGCTTTTGGGACTCCATAGTCTTTTGGTTTTTCTGATACCACTTTGGCTTTTTAAAAATCAAACTCTAGTTGTTTTTTCCTCACCTTATGTCCCATCTCTAGATGTTGGAGTCTACAAGAATTCACTCCCAGTCTTTCTTCTCGTCTCTAGATTATATCATCCAGATGCACATCTAATAAGCATCTCAATCCTAAAATGTCCAAAACAGGACACTTGAGTTCTACCCACAAAATTGACTTCCAGTTTGCCCCTTCTCATTGAACAGCATCACGATAAACCCAATTGCTTAGGTAATTTTTAGCAAATCCAATATACTTCACCTTCAAATCTATCCTCAATTCAATCCCTACATACCGCTTGCATTATTAGCATTTTGATCTATGCCACCACTACATTTTGCCTAGATTAGTGACTTCAAATTGGAAATTATGAACTTCAAGATCTTCACAAGATGACCCATGAGAACATGCCAAAAAATAGAATTATAATCAATATTTCTTTCTCTAATCATTTATTGCATATATTTTAGAAGATGCATGACATATTAGAACATCACATGTGTATATAATCTATAAATAATTAAAAACACATATATTAGGATATTTGCTTGCTTTAAATTTGTTGCTGTTAAGGGAAATTGATTAAAAAGTTGGGAGATACATTTAACGGAGACTACTACCTGGAGGTCATTTCTGTTATTTTTTTAAACCAAGAAACAATTTTCCTGTCACAAAATTTACCATTTTAAAGTGTGTAATTGAGTGGTTTTTAGTATATTTGTGAGATTGTGTAAACACTACCACTACCTAGTTCTACAACATTTTTATCACCCCAAAACAAATTTTATTCTCACTAGCAGTGACACCGCATTGTTTTGTCCCTTGATCCCTTGGAAACCATTAATCTACTTTTTGTTTTTACAAGTTTCCATATTCTGAATATTTCAAATACATTGAGTCATATTCTATGTGATCTTTTGTGTGGTTCATTTGACTTAGCATAATGGTTTCAAGGTTAATGCATGTTGTAACATCTATTAGTATTTCATTTCCTTTTATTGTCAAAGAATATCTCATTGTATGAATACATCACACCTTATTCAACTATCACTAGATTGATGGACATTTGAAGTATTTCCAGTTTTGGTTATTGCAAATAATATTTCAATGAGCATTTCTGTGCAAGTTTTGTGTAGACATATCTTTTCAATTATCTTGAACCTATTATAACATTACTGTGTCATATACCAGTCTCATGTTTAACTTCTCCAGGGACTGTCAGATAATTTTCCAAAATGGCTGCATCATTTTACATTTCAAACCAGTAACATATGAGGGTTCCAATTTGTCCACATGCTGACCAACGCTAGTAAATGTCTGTCTTTTTTTATTGCAACCGTCTTAGTGGGTGTGAACTGGTATCACATTGTGGTTTTGATTTGCATTTTCTTAGTAACTAATTATGTTAACCATCTTTTCACGTTCGTATTGGCCATTTATATCTTCTTTGGAGAAATGTTCATTCAAATTCTCTGACCATTTTTACTTTTAGTTTTTTAACTTTTAATTTACATTCAGGGGTACCTATGCAAGTTTGTTATATAGATAAATCGTGTATCACAGAGGGTTGGTGTACAGATTATTTCATCATCCAAGTAATAAACATAGTATACCATAGACAGTTTTTCAGACCTTACCCTCCTCCCACTCTCCACCCTCAAGTAAGCCCCAGCTTCTGTTGTTCCCTTCTTTGTGTCCATATGTACTACGTGTTTAACTCACACTTATAAGTGTAGTTATCTAAGTATCTTCATAGGTCGTTAAAAACTTGCCTTATGAATCTGGGTGCTCCTGTGTTAGGTGCATATATGTTTATGGTGGTTAGGTCTTCTTGTTGAATTGAGCCCTTTACCATTATGTAATGCCCTTTGTCTTTTTTGATCCTGGTTGGCTTCAAGTTTGTTGTGTCTGAAATTAGAATAGCAGTCCCCGCTTCCTTCTTTATTTTTTGTTTGTTTGTTTGCTTGGTAGATTTTCCCCATCCTTTTATTTTGAGCATATGAGGGTCATTGCATGTGAGAACAGTCTCTTGAAGATCATATACCACTGAGTTTTGCTTCTTTACTCAACTTGCCACTCTGTGCCTTTTAATTGGAACATTTATACCATTTACATTCAAGGTTAGTATTGATATGTGTGGATTTGATTCTGTCATCATGCAGTTAGCTGATTATTATGCAAAATTGTTTGTGTGGTTGCTTTATAGTATTCCTCCAGTGTGTTTTTGCAGTGTCTCATAGAGATCTTTCTTTTCCATATTTAGCACTCCCTTCAGGAGCTCTTGTAAGGCAAGTCTGATGGTAATGAATTTCCTCAGCATTTGCTTGTCTAAAAAGTATCTTATTTATCATATGAAGTTTAGTTGGTTGATATATAATTCTTGGTTGAAAATTATTTTCTTTAAGAATGCTACAAATGGGCTCTGAATCTTTTCTGGCTTGTTAGGTTTCTGATGATAGGTTTGAGGTTTGCTGTTAGCCTGTGGTGGTTCCCTTTGTAGGTAACTTGCCCCTTCTCTCTGGCTGCCTTTAACATTTTTCTTTCATTTTGACCTTGGAGAATCTGATAATTGTGTGTCTTAGGGATGACCTGCTTGTGTGATATTTCACAGGGGTTCTCTGCATTTCCTGAATTTGAATGTTGGCCTCTGTAGTGAAGTTGGGGAAATATTCATGGATGTTATCCTGAAATATGTTTTCCAAGTGACTTTCTCTCCCCACATCTTTTTCAGGAATACCAGTGAGTCATAGATTTGGTGTCTTTGTATAATTCCATATTTCTTGGAGGAGTTCTGTATTCTTCTTTATTGTTTTTCTTTATTTTTGCCTGATTGAATAATTTTGAAGAGCCAGTCTTTGAGCTCTGAATTTCCTTCCTCAGCTTGGTTGATTCTGCTCTTAATACTTGCAATTGCATTGTGAAATTCTTGTAATGTATTTTTCAGCTCTTTCAGATAAGTTTGATTCTTTCTTACAATGGCCATTTCATCTATCAGCTTCTGTATTGTTTTATTGTAATCCTTAGATTCCTTGGATTGAGTTTTGAATTTGTCCTGAATGTTGATGATCTTCATTCCTATTCATATTCTGAATTCTATTTCTGTCATTTCAGTCTTTTCAGCCTGGCTAAGAACCAATGCTGGGAACTAGTGTGGTCATTTGGAAGTCAGAAATCACTGTGGTTTTCTTAGTTTCCTGAGTTTTTGTGCTGAACCTTTCTCATCTTTGTAGGCTGATGTTCCTCCAATCTTTGGAGTTGCTGTCCTTTGGATTTTTTTTTTCCTTTTATCCTCTTTGATGTGCGTAGGTGTTTGATTGTGGTATAAGGTGGGTTCATTCAACTAGCTACATTTGTAGAAAATTTTAAGGGGGCCAAGGCTTGGCCCAGGACTCCTGGGCTAAGTTCACTCTGGCAGGCTTGTACCAGGCCCCTGGCTTTCTTCTCTGGCCTCTTCAGATTAGGAACCTGCTGTGCTGGAGTGGTTGAGATGTTCTCAGTCCTCTCATCACAGGACTCTGATGGATGGTGCCAGGCAAAGCTCTTCATCGGGCAGTGGCAGCAGATTCCATGCTCATTTGCACATGCCAGCAGCAGTGGCAGTGTAGTGAGGTGCACTCTCATTGGCTGTGGTGGGGCCTTGGTGGATGCAGGGGTGCCAGCCTCCATGCAGGCATTCACAATGGTGGCAACGGCAGCACAGTACGGCAGGGTTGGGCTCTTTGCTCATTTTAAAATTGGGCTATTTGACTTTTTATTGTTCAGTTGTAAGAGTTCTATATATATTCTATATATAGGCCCTTATCAAACTTATGATTGAAAATATTTTCTCTTATCCAAGGGCAATCTTTTCATTGCCTTGATGGTGTCCTTTGAACACAAATGTTTCTAATTCTGCTGAAGTCTAATTGGTCTACTTTTTCTTTTGTTGTTTATGGTTTTGGTATTTTATACTAGAAATCATTGCCCAATCTAATGTCATGGAGATTTATCTTTATGTTTTCTTCTTGGAGTTTTATAGTTCTAGATTTCAAATTTAGGTCTGTATCCATTTTTAGTTAATTTTGTATGTGGTATATATGGTATGGAACCACATTTGTTCTGTTGCCTGTATATATCCAATTATCCCGCCATCATTTGTTGAAAGAACAATTCATACCTACCGATGTCTTGGCATCCCTCTCTAAAGTCAATTGACCATAAATATACAGATTTATTTCTGTACTTTAATTCTATTCTACTTATCTATGCACACAGTTTTAATTACTGTAGCTTTGTTAGTAATTTTGAAATAAAGAAGCATGAGTCCTCCAAGTAGTTCCAAAAAAATTTTAGTTATTTTGATTTCTTATATTTTTACATAAATCTTGAGATTTATATAAAGAGCAGACAAGAGCAGACACCCCTGCCAAGTTTCCAGTCTTAGAAGGAAAATTTTAGTCTTTTATCATTAAGCTTCCTGTTAGCTTTTGGTTTTTGTAGACGTCCATTGACATTTTTTTTTAAGTTTCCTTCTCATGTTAGTCTGGTTTTCTTAAATCATGAAGGATTTTAAATTTTCTTAATTTTTTTTTGCATCTTTTTCAATATTGTAGTCAATTAATATGGTATATTACATTGATTGATATTAATATGTTGACCCAACCATGCCTTCCTGGAATAAATTTCACTTGGTCATGGTGCATATTTTTTTCATATGTTGCAGGATTTGGTTTGCTAGGTCTTGCATTTAATTTCATTAGGGGTAACAGTCTGTAATTTCCTTTTGTTTTAGTTTATTTCTGGCTTTTGTATAAGGATATCACTAGCTTCATAGAATGAAGTGAGAAGTGATTTTTTCCTCTTCTATTTTTTGGGAGAGTGTGTGAAATAATCATTTTAATTCTTATTTAAGCATTTGGTAGAATTCAAGAACAGTAAAGCCATCTGGGCATGGGCTTTTCTTTGTGGAAAGTGTTTTGATTGCTAATTCAATATTTTCACTTGTTATAGGTTTATTCATATTTTATACATTTTTTTCATTCAGTTGTGGTAATTGGTGTCTTTCTATGAGTTAACTCATTTTATTTAGGTTGCGTAATTTGTTGGTATAACATTGTCCATAATACCCACGTATAATACTGTTTATGTAAGATCAGTAGAAACAATCCTTTTATCTTATCTCTCCATCTCTATTATGTCTATCTCACCTTTGGTTAATCTATAATACCTAAAGGTCTGTCAATTTTGCTAATCTTTCCCAAGAATCGGCTTTTGGTTTCACTGATTTTTACTATTCTTTATTCTCTATTTTGTTATTTTCTACTTGAATCTTTTGTTTCCCTCCTTCTTCTTGCTTTGGGTTTAATTTTGTCTTTTTTTTCTGTGTCTTAATATGGAAGGTGGATTTGAGATCCTTCTTATTTTTTGTTATAGGTATTTGCAGCTATAAATTTTCTCACTAATCACTGCTTTTAAGGCGCATCTTATGAATTTTGTTATGTTGTGCCTTTGCTTTCATTCATTTAGAAATATTTTATAATTTCCCTTTTTTTGATAAAGTGATTATATAGGTTTGTGTTACATAACTTCCACACAGATATAAATTTCTCAAATTTATTTCTGCTATTGATTTCCAATTATATTTTATTGTGATTGCAGAACATACTTTGTACGATTTCAATGATTTTATGTTTATTTATATTGTTTTGTAGCCTAACACATGGCACATCCTGGAGAAGTTCTATATATACTTGAGAAGAATGTGTATTTTTCTGTTGTTGAGTGGACTGTTCCACAAATGTTTATAAGATCCAGGTTTGTATAGTGTATTGCTATTTTCATCTGGAGAATTTCTATCTTGTTTTTAAAAATAATTTCTCTCCATTTATATTCTCTGTTTAGTGATACATTGGTCTCCTGGTTTCTTTTATTTTTTTGGATGAAATTTCGCTCTTGTTGCCCAGGCTGGAGCACAATGGCATGATCTCAGCTCATTGCAACCTCCACCTCCCAGGTTCAAGTGATACTCCTGCCTCAGCCTCCCGAGCAGCTGGGAGGTGTGTGCCACCACCCCCAGCTAATTTTTTGTATTTTTAGTAGAGATGGGGGTTTCACCATATTGGCCAGGATGCTCTGGATCTCCTGACCTTGTGATCCGCCCACCTCGGCCTCCCAAAGTGCACGCATCAGCCACCTTACCTGACTTCCTTTTGTTCTCTCTCTTTTTTTTTTTAATGTGACAGTGTTTTGCTCTTGTTGCCCGAGCTGGAAATGGCACCGTCTCAGCTCACTGTAACCTCCACCTCCCGGGTTCAAGCAATTCTCCTACCTCAGCCTCCTGAGTAGCTGGGATTACAGGCATGCGCCACCATGCCCGGCTAATTTTGTATTTTTAGTAGCTCTTTCGAGCATATTTAAGACAGTTTGTTTAAAGTCTATTAAAGTGTAACATCTGTGTTCACTCAGGGACAGTTTCTATTAACTTCTTTTCTTTCTGCTTATAAGGGTCATACTTTCTTGTTTCTCTACATGTCTCATATTTTTTGCTGAAAACTTGGGATTTTATATAATATAATGTGTCACTGATGGAAATCAGCTTCCTCTACATCCCTGAGGTTTGTTATTTTTGCTTTTTGTTTAGTGAACTTTCTGAACTAATATCCTAAGGTCTGTATTTATTATAAGCACATTCTTTTTTGTGTGTGGTCACTGAAGTCTCTGCTCAGTTAACTTAGTAATCAAGTAATGATTAGACAGAGATTACCTAAACACTTGGCACTAATAAGTCTCCAGTGTTAGCTGAGGGTCACTGTTTTCGTGTAGTGCATGGCTTCCACCCTCAAGCAGTTAATTTACAACTTTATATTCATTTCTACTTGTGAAGAGCCATAACTTCAGCTTAAGGTGAGAATTTAGGACCCCCTCAGATTTGTCCTGACCATGCTCAAAGCCCTGGGAATACACACAGCCCTTCAAAATGTGCATGGTTTTCTAGATTTCCGAAAATATATCAGAGCTTTTCAAAGTCTACTGTGGACATCTCATTCCTCAGCTTTCCTTTTAAGCTTTTGATTAGCCTATAGTTTCCTCCAACTGTTATCCACTGTTTCAGGCAGACATGATTTTAAACAACTGCTGTAATTGTTTTCCACAAATACCTCCACGAAAAGATAGTTAACTTTGGATAAGCTTTGAGTCAGGCCAAATAAAGACAAGCCATGGGAGTGGTGTCTTCCAGAGATCCACCAGATGGATTACGTAATGACCCCTCTGGGAATAGGGCTTTAACAAAACTTCAGTCCCATCTGTCCCCTCCAGTGGCTGCCAACTGCTGGTTTTCATTCTGATTGTAGATCGTTTACTTTTTTGGCTACTGTGCAACAGGGAAGAGGGGATTGGAAATAGGGTAAACTAAAATGCCGCAAAGCTCTCTGGTCTTAGCAAGATGCAGCTATTTTTCTTAAATAAACGTTCCTGATTATTCCAAGCCTTTGGTTAATTCCCAGCATTCTGAAAAAAAAAAAAAAAAGTATTAACAATTCTTACTGGTGCTTTCCTTGCTTTTATAGAGGAGAGTGGTTTCCAAAGTCCGTACTCTACCATTTCCACTAATGTAACCTAATTGTTTTTATTATGACAGAACATTCTTCCTCTGGATTTTGCATACTTGGTTATCTCACTTTGATCCGATCTTTGCTTACATTGCAACTCCTCAGAGTGGCTTTTCCCACTCACTGTTTTCACAATACTTGCAACTACCTAACTGTACTGTATTATCTTTATAGTACGTGGCAATATACTATATAGTTAACCAATGTTGTCCCCTGTAAAATATTACTCTGTAAGGATGAAGACTTTGTGTATTTTGTTCACCGTTTTAACTCTCCCATATAACACTGTCTTTGGCACATGGTATGAGCTCAATAATTATTTGTTGAATTATTAAATTGATTGATGACCACTTTTCCTTTCCCCAAATCAAATACCTGGCTAAATGAAATCAGTTTTTAATAAAATAATATTTACTATTTTTATTTATTATTTTTATGAATATTAATGTGATATACACTAATTAAAATATGGAAATATAGAAACTTATAAAAAATAATAATTACCCATGGATACTCTTGTGAGCAGTTTGATACATAACAGTTTGTTTTACTGAACTGGATTTTTTTTTCCGAATGCATTTTTACGTATGGATGAACCTGCTTTATTTAAACATTTCCATATTGTTGAACTTTTTGAGATTGCCTTCAATTTTTTGTTAATCCATGACAAATATTTTTGTAAAAAAATACTTTTTTTATTTTTATGGTCAGTTCCTAAGATTAAAATTGTACAATTAAAGTTTCTGAGTCTTAGAATATACAAAATGATGAGTTATTTTGATACATATTACTAAATTTCCCTTCAGAGATGATTTTCTTAACTTGTAACCATTCTGCAGTCTTGGATATTTCCTATTCCCTCAAAACTTTCCAACCTTTACTACTTTCATATTTATTTTATCAGATCATAGGCCAATAAAAATGTTATCTTGTATTGTTAATTTCTTTCATTACTAATGACACTGAGCATTTTTATATGTTTATTAATATTCATTTCAATTTTACAGTTGCCTGCCCCATAACTATTTTTAGTTTTTTTAG
The DNA here is from genome assembly GCF_003255815.1 of Theropithecus gelada. Classification (NCBI taxonomy): domain Eukaryota; kingdom Metazoa; phylum Chordata; class Mammalia; order Primates; family Cercopithecidae; genus Theropithecus; species Theropithecus gelada. Next base: position 136,095,673 of record NC_037689.1, read on the forward strand.
TGTTCAGTGTTTCCTTTTTTATAAGGGAGCCCTCTGTTAAGTAAATAATTCTTTATTGAACATTTATGCTCTTTCTTGATTTCTCATTTCTATTTTTATGTAAATTCTAGCATTTTTATTTCTTATGCAGTCAAATATCATAATTTTATTTATATAAACACTTTACTTGTTGTGTTTGATTCTTAATATTTCATATTTTTTGCTATCGTGATGTGGTTTTTGTCCTTCATATTTTCTAAATAATTACTGGTAGATAAAAAAGGCATTGATATTTATTCAATTTTTACAGATACAGTTTTATTGCTTTAAACAATGTATTAATTATTCTCTTTTATTTTCATATTGATTATATTACTTGAAAGTAATTTTTCACTCATTTCTTCATTTAACACATAATTATTTGGTACATACTCTATTCCAGAGACTGTTCCTCACACTGAGAATATATTTTCATCTACAGAACAAGAAAGATGATGACTCTATCCTCATAGCAGAAGAGAGGTAATGATCAAACAAAACCTTCTATAATATATCATATGATGATAAGTGTTATGAGTTATAAAACGGGGAAAGAGGCTACAGAGTGATGATGGCAGAAAAAGGTTACAATTTTCAATTTTCAATGGGGTGATTAAGGAAGAATGCTCTGATAAAGTGACATTTGAGAACAGACTTGAGGAAGTTAGGAAGTAAGTTATGGGAAGATCTAGATCTGGGCAAACAATGTTCATGAAATGCTTCCCTGAAGCAGAAACAAGTCTAACATTTTTAAGGAACAGTAAGGAGGCCAATGTACCTTTTGTGGAGTGATCATGAGGGAGAGTAGTAGGAAACAAGGTCAGAGAAGGAGTAGGGGTGGCAAAATATGTTTAATCTTGTAGAATTTGGACTTTCATCATGAGTGAGATGGGAAACCAATACATAATTTTAATGAAAAAAGTGATGTGATCCAACTTAAATTTGCTAATGATTTTTTCTGACTACTAGGGGAAGAATAAAGTAGTGGGGAAGGACAGAAGCATAGAAACTAGTAGTTGCAAGGTGATAGTCTAGGCAATAGATGATGTTGGTTATGACCTGGGTGGTAGTGCCAGAGGTTGTGTAAGTATACAGATTGGGAATATACTCTGATGGAATAGCTGATAATAGTTGTCTGGTCATAAATTATGAGAGAAAGAGGATAAAGAGTGTAATTTCTAAGTTCTGGGCCTGAACAATTGAGTTAATGACCTAACCGTTTATGCAGATGTGGAAATCTAGGAAAAGGTTGGGGTTAGAATGAGGAATAAACCAAGCATTCTACCTTGTAAACAGTAAGCTTGAGTTTCCAATTAAGCATCCAAGTGGAGATGTCATGTAGGCAGTTGACTATACAAACATAAGTTCAGGGGGAGTTCTGGGCTAGAGACGTAAGTTTAGGTGCCACCCATTTATGGAAGGAATTTGAAGTCATTGGGTTGGTTGAGATCATTTTATGTCTGAAGTCCTCAAAGTCTGAGCACTGAGGCATTCCGACATGTATACATCATGAAAATGAGGAAGACCTAGCAGTGGAAATGGTAAGAAGTGGCCTGTGAGGTACAAAGACAATTAAGAGCAAGTGGTGTCATACAAAAGAGTACTTTAAGAAGGAGCAATTGGCTCTTATTTTCTAAAATGTATATCTCTTATTTTAATTATTGCATTATATAGAAATTCCGGTAGTGATAGTACCAACAATTAATATCTATTAAGCACCTAGTATGTATATATCTCTTATTTTAATTATTGCATTATATAGAAATTCCGGTAGTGATAGTACCAACAATTAATATCTATTAAGCGCCTAGTATGTATTAGGCATTTTGTTTAGCACTTGACATTCATTATACAATTTAGTTCTCATAATAATATAGGAGTAAGTGAAAATTATCATCCCAATTCCTCAGATGCAAATCTAAGGACCAGGTAAATTAGATCACTTGCTTAATATTTCATAGCTAGTAAGTTTTGAATGTAGATTTGAACTCAGGATGTCGGAAGTCAAAATCAGTGTTTTTAACTGCTATGCCATTTTGTCAAAGTACTGTTAATCATTAGTGATGTTAGCAGTAGTCATCATCGGCTTTGAAATACTGGCATTTTTGCATTGAGCATGATACGGGTTGTTGGCACATCAATATAAATAGATTATATGATTGGTAGGTAGGTAGATAGACATAATCTTGCTATGGAAATGTAAGAAAATGACCTTTTGTAATTTAGTAACAATTTTTATTAGAAGTAAATGCTGAAATTCATTTAAAACCCATTTGGGGCTCTTTTTGAGTAAATATTGACAAGATTATTTTTAAATGCATATGGAAATTCAAGGGATCTAGAATAGCCAACATAGTTTTCAATAACAACAAAGGGAGACAACTTATCCATTTGATTTCAAAACTTACCATAATGCTATATTAATATGGAGAACTAAATAGTATAATGAATGTCAAGTGCTTAACAAAATGCCTAATACATACTAAGTGCCTAATATGTTAATTGTTAGTACTATCACCAGTAGTAGTAATAAAAACAGAATAACACTGACATAGGGTAGACATATATCAATAGAACAAAACTGAAGTTCAGAAATAGACCCATACATATATAGCCAATGATTTTTGACAAAGGTGCAAAGTCAATCCAGAGTCAAAAAGATAGTCTTTTAAACAAATTGTGCTTAAACATTTGGATGCAGAAACAATTAACCTGATTTTTTTCTGATCGTATATAAAATTAACTCGAATTGGATTATAGACCTAAATCTAAGATCCAAAACTATTAAATTTCTAGAAGACATAAGAGAATACCATTATGATCTTGGGTTAGGAAAAAATTTCTTAAACAGCACACAAAATACATGGACCACAAGAAAAATGTTTAGTAAATTGGACTGCATCAAAATTTAAAAGTATTGTTCTTCAAAATACATGAGTAAGAAAAGGAAAAGATAAGCCATAGACTTGGAGAAATAGTTGCAAAACATGCTGATAAAATACTTACAACCTTACGATAAGTTAAACAATCCAATTAAAAATTGGCAAAAGATTTAATCGGCCGCTTCACACACACACAAAAAAATGGTATATGAACGGTCAGCAAGCACATGAAATGAACAGACACTTCACAAAAGAAGACATTTATGTGGCCAACAAACATATGAAAAAAAGCTCAACATCACTGATCATTAGAGAAATGCAAATCAAAACCACAGTGAGATACCATCGCATGCCAGTCAGAATGGTGATTATTAATAAGTCAAGAAACAACATGCTGGAGAGGATGTGGAGAAATAGGAACATTTTTACACTGTTGGTGGGCATGTAAATTAGTTCAACCATTGTGGAAGACAGTGTGGCGATTCCTCAAAGACCTAGAACCAGAAATAGCGTTTGACCCAGCAACTCTCATTACTGGGCATATACCCAAAGGAATATAAATCATTCTATTATAAAGATACGTGCAAGTTATGTTCATTGCAACACTGTTCGCAATAGCAAAGACATGGAATCAACCCAAATGCCCATCAGTGATAGACTGGGCAAAGAAAATGTGGGACATATACACTTTGGAATATCATGCAGCCATGAAAAGGAATGAGATCATGTCCTTTACAGGGACATTCGTGGAGCTGGAAGTCAGTATCCTCAACAAACTAACACAGGAACAGAAAACCAAACACCATGTGTTTTCACTTATGAGTGGGGGTTGAACAATAAGAACACAATGAAAACACACGGACACAGGGTGGGAACAACACACACTGGGGCTGTGCAGGGGAAAGGAGCATCAGGAAGAATAGCTACTGCATGAGGGGCTTAATACCTAGGTGAAGGTTTGATAGGTGTAGCAAACCACCAGGGCATACATTTACCTATGTAACAAACCTGTGCATCCTGCACATGTATCCTGGAACTTAAAATAAAATAAATCTTGAAAATAAATAAAATAAAAGATGCTCAGCAATGTTATCAAAAATGGCGATTAGGCCAGGTGTGGTGACTTATGCCTGTAATCCTAGCACTTTGGGGACACGAGGCAGGTGGAGTACTTGAGGTCAGGAGTTCAAAATCAGCCTGACCAACAGGGGAAACCCCTTCTCTACTAAAAATACAAAAATTAGCCAGGCGTGGTGGTGCCTTCCTGTAATCCCAGCTACTGGGGAGGCTGAGGAGTGAGAATCACTTGAATCCAGGAGGCAGAGGTGGCAGTGAGGCGAGACCACGCCACTGCACCCCAGCCTGGGTGACAGAGCAAGACTCCATCTAAAAAAAAAAAAGAAAAAAGAAGAAAAGGCAAATATAACCACAAGGAGATATCAGCACACACCATTACACCATTAAATGGTTAAAATTGACAAAAAGATAGAACACAACTGTAATTTTCATACACTGATGATGAGATGATGAGATATAAAATAGTATAATCAGTTTGGAAAATATTTAAAATTTTTCTTATTAGCTTAAACATGCACTCATTATGACTCAGCGATCCCACACCTACATTTTTATCCAGGAAAAATAAAACCATATGCCCACACATAGAGCTGTGCACAAACGATTATAGCTGCTTTGTTGTTAATAGCCAAAAACTATAAACAATACAAATACCCATCAGCACATCAATACAATTAAATACTATTCAGCAATAAAAAGAAATGAACTACTACAGACACATGCTACAACATGAATGAATGTCAAATGGCTGAGCAAAAGAAGCCAGATAGAAAAAATACATACTGTATCATTCCATTTATATAAAACTATGGAAGAGACAATTTAAACTGGTGGCCTTGACCTGGCGGCACTGGATGTACTTGGAAGGAGGATTGATGGTGATAGGACTATGATGTGATTTTGATGGTAAAAGGACACTTTTACATATAATAGAAAAATTCATTTTCCTGATGGTGGTGATGGTTACCTCTGTATAAATTTGTCAAAATTCAACAAATTGCGGAAAGTTGTATTTTAATATAGGTAAATAATCCTTCAATAAGCTTTTTTTTTTTTTTTAAAAAAAAAAAAAAGACAATCTATTTTGGCAACCAAGGAGGTAATAATACATTTTTCCTGTCAATTATTAATGTGAGAAAGATAATAATAAATGTCCTAATATTCAACCTCTGCATTTCTGAAATGAAGCATACTTCATTATAACAGTTTATTCGTTTACTATCTTGCTAGATTTCAGTTTTTAGGGCTTAATTCAAGATTTTTTGTATCTATACTCATGAAATTGGTCAATGACTTCATTTTCTTATGATCTTTGTCAGATTTTAATCTCATGGTTATGATAGCATTGTAAATAAATTTGGAAGCATTTGTAAAATAAACTAATTTTATAAAATCTTAAAACTGGTATTACTTTTCTTTTTTCTTGAAGCCTTGAAACAGTTCATTTATAAAACATTTTTTATGGAGATTGTTCTTTGATAATGTTTTGGTTTTGTCATTGCAGTGTTAATCTTTTGAACTTTTCTGAGTCAATTTTTTACATTGAATTGTATGTTGTGTTGTTTGACTTGATTACTGCTTCAAGATTGTTTGTATTTACTAGCTAGATTTTTGGCTTCTTTTTACTTTTTATTTTCTTTTATGTGAAATATCCAATTAATTATCATGACCAAAATAAAAGCCAAGTCAGTAGGTAAAGCCTTGCTTAATTTCCAAATAATATGCTTCTCCTCCTTCCAGTACACCCATCCCCAAGATTCTGATATACTTTCTTAGAGGTGTTTTTTGTATGTATGTGTTTTTTGTTTGTTTTGTGACTTGTGACACACACAGCAATATTAACAATTAGCAAGTATTAATTGTTAACATTAACAATACTAATGGCCATCCATTAAAAGAAAGCAAAAAGGAATTTATTTATTCATGTTACCATAAAGCCCAAGCATTGCATATTCATTGCTAAAGAAATTGCCCTGGCTAGGAGCACTCAGTGTTCTCAATGCACAGGTCAGGGTCACATCCTGTGTGTACATCCTCTGGGAAGAAAATAGGGTCAGACGCCTTGCAGACAAATACATAAAATAACTAATGAATAACCATTACAGTGGTCATATTTCTCTGGTTCACAATGATTAATGTAACTTATTCTTCACTAATTAGTGATGCCCAAATTGAAACGATATCAATTTATTTTTTTCTATGAAAAATGAACAAGTTATTGCATCAGTCAAGATTATTTGCAGGGGCAAGTGATGAAAATCCAACACAAACTAGATTAAGCTAAAAAAAAAAAAAAAAAAAAAGAGGGTGGAATGTATTCATCATTTGCACGATTATTTCTTGAATGCCCAGTAAATCACAGGGAAATAAATGTATTGGGTTATATAACTGGAAAGTTTAAGGATTCTAGTTTTTGGCAATGCTGTGGTCTGAGATACTAATGATATCATCAATGTTCTATTGCTCTCTCTTAGTTCTCCTTTCCTTTTTGTTTGATTCACCTCTGGCTGATTCTTTTTATTTCATAGCCAAGATGCCATCCAAAACGTCTAGATTTACATCAACGATATAAGCATTGATTTCAGTGAATAAGAACACCTATTTCCACACAATGCTGGCAAATGTTCAAGGAAGGATTGTGATTGGCCCAGCTTGGGACATGTGCCTGTTTCTGAACCAATCATATTGAGTTAGAAATTGATATACTGGGGCCAGTCCTGGGCCATGTGCTCACTCATGTATTCATCTAAAGAAAGGCCGATCTATTAGAAGCTCAATTACATGAGTTCTCAAAAGGAACAAGTGATATTGTTAATAGAACAGAGGGGAATGGGAAATATGCTAGGCTTTCAAACACTGTATGAACACTACTACAAGTACTCTCTTGCACTTCTTACCTCTTTTTTCCTTTTATTCCCTAGTGTTATTTCATAGTCTGGTATTTAAGATCAAGTTGATTAGTTGATTACACTTTTTTTTTTTTTTTTTTTTTTTGAGACGGAGTCTCACTCTGTCGCCTAGACTAGGGACATGATCTCGGCTCACTGCAACCTCTACCTCTGACTCCCAAGTTCAAGCAATTCTCCTGCCTCAGTCTCCCGAGTAGCTGGGATTACAGGCATGCGCCACCATACTCAGATAATTTTTGTATTTTTAGTAGAGATGGGGTTTCATCATTTTGGCCAGGGTGGTCTCCAACTCCTACTCCATTCAGTTTCCTTCCAGAGACTGAATCTAATTATGAGAAATTCATTTATCTTTTGCTCCACTGAACTCTAAACGTGCGGCCATTTCTCCTCACACTTCCAACAGAGTACCTGGCCAGTCATAGCTTCTCACCTTTAGACTTTTCAGAAAGTCTGTAAACACTATTCTTTGTGTCCCGTCAACTTCAGGGGATACATGTCAAGTTCTCTAAACTGTTCTCTTGAAGTGACCCTCTCTTGGCTTGAGGTAGAGGGAAATAATTCTTAATCTACTATCACAAGTGGTGGAGAGAGACCATATACCATACCGAGAACTCTAAATTTTTCACTCTCTTCATTTTCTCAAAGAATTCTTAGTCTTTATCTATATTATTTAGACATGGATGATGGTGGTAGATCCAGTTTGGGGACATAGCCTTTGCAAGTCCTACACAGAAGGCTTAACTCTGCACTTTGAAATGAAGATGTTTCATAACACCTATTTATCTCAGAGTTTTTGCAGACGCCCTGGTACAGCAGAAAATGTCTCATTAAACAAATCAGCTATACACAATTTCAGTTACTTAAAGTTAAATCTGTGACTGGTTCCAGAAGTCACTACCTTTTGTAACAAAACTTCACCATGTTAGGTGATTTGTTTTGATGCATATTACTTTTGGCTGATGAATATTATTGAAAGAATATATACCCAAAGACTTTTCCCTACAATTTTTCTTACATACTCATACTTAATCTCTTATTTTGTACTGTCCGTTTTTAGAACGCTCATTAAAAACAGAAGTTATCTAAAATGTGTTCTTGTTTTCTCCTGTAAATCATTTTTAAAAGTATGCCCTTTCACTTGCAAGACAAGATATTGTCCATGATTGTTATTTTTCCATTTGCAAAGTATAATAGACTTAGTAGATTTGACACTCCAAAGGTATTCATAGTATCCTTATAGCTTGCATTCCTTCATTGTAAAAACAGAGGATCTAAAATACCTTGCCAGACTGCCTTGAAGCTGACTATGGCTATATGAGGCAATATTTGGTCATTGAAATACGAACAAATGTTGCTGGGAGGGCTTGCTACAAACTTTTTATATGAACATACTAAGCATGTATGTAAGTGTATGAACATACTAAACCAGGATGTCCTTTGGATACTTTGTATATTCCTGCCTGAAATTCAGATATGAAGCTAGGAGATACAGGCACCTTGTAACCATGCAGGGAAAAGCTACACACTAAAGCTAGCAGAGTAAGAAGATAGAAAAAGCTTAGATATTTGTTGAAGTCCTTGACTAGCTATACCAGCCCTGGGTTACCTCCCTCTGGCCTTTACATCACTGAAATATGTAGCCTCTCACCTTTGTAGGTGCTGTTGGTCAGCTTTTCTCATACATGCAGACAAATGTGAGTGCAATTTTCTTGTTTACATTTAATACCTACCAGGTTGCTGTTGAAATCTCACACCTAAGTGATATGTATTAAAAGTAACTGTAGCTAATGGCCGGGCACAGTGGCTGACACCTGTAATCCCAACACTTTGGAGAAGCCAAGGTGAGCAGATCACTTGAGGTCAGGAGTTCGAGACCAGCCTCCACTACAAATACAAAAATTAACCAGGTGTGAATGGTGCATGCCTGTAGTCCCATCGACTTTGGAGGCTGAGGCAGAAGAATCCCTTGAACCCGGGAGATGGAGGTTGCGGTGAGCCAAGATCTCACCACTGCACTCCAGCCTGGGTGACAGAATGAGACTGTCACCCACAGAAACAGTAACTAGTTATGGAGCAGTGTATGAAGAAGGGGTTGGTGCTTTGAGAAGTCTCTGGAGAAGATTTTTATATTTCTGTGATAGTTTCCCTTGATTTGTAAGCCACTGAGCTATAGGACACAGCTTTCTGTATTCAGATGTCTTTTTAGTTAGCCTCCATCCCAGTTATTTGGTAGCTCTGTCGGTCTGGCCTTCTTCCCAAGCCTGTTGCCAGAAATGCAGCCATCTGTGCAGATGGCTATCTGCTCCTGGTAGCTCTGTGAATCATGGAGCCTCCCAGAGTAGTTGCTTGTTGATATTATGGCTCTTCACTAGCAAAGGGTACTTGAGGAGGGTTGTTATACATCTGCCTAACATCCATCCTTGCCTGCAGCCCTTACTCTTCTAAATGAGGTGATAATGGTTGGCTTTTTTTAGGATTGCCTCTACATATGGTCATGATTCTATGATGTCTTTTCAGAAGAGAGTTGACATTAAGATTTGCAGCTTTCTTCAATATGCTGACATGTTCATAATATTAAGAAGAAATTCCCAGTATGTGACTAGCACCCTTGCCAGATTTCCAGAAATGAAACAAATTCCTTGCCATCCTTTTAATTCCTTGGCTTGTTCAATAGGTGGATATTTAGAAAGAGGCACTATTCAAGTCTCCACTTATGCAGAGTTCTCAAAGTTTGCTTTAAATTTATGAAGATATGTAAACTTTCAGAAGGGAAATTAAACATATCTGTCCCAAATGCAAATGTTCTGCTACATGACACTTGATATCAAATCAAATGTCCCTCAGTCTGATCAGTGTGGTGCAATGTGAAGTGCAATGGCTTGGGACCTAGAGATTCAGTTACCAGGTGTGTGACCAGGGGCAAGGGATTACAAATTCTCCATTTCCTCATCTCTGAAAAAAAAGTTTGGATTATAGTTTTCAGCTGTCATTTGTTTGTTTTTTGACTAGTCTGTTCTTTTATTATTATTATTATACTTTAAGTTCTGGGATACATGTGCAGAAGGTGCAGGTTTGTTACATAGCTATACGCGTGCCATATGGTGGCACCTATCAACCCGTCATCTACATCAGATATTTCTCCTAATGCTATCACTCCCCTAGCCCTCCATGCCCTGATAGGCCCCGGTGTGTGATGGTCCCCTCCCTGTGTCCATGTGTTCTCATTGTTCAACTCCCACGTATGAGTGAGAGCATGTGGTATTTGGTTTTCTGTTCCTATGTTAGTTTGCTGAGAATGATGTTTCCAGCTTCATCCATGTCCCTGCAAAGGACATGAACTCATCCTTTTCCATGACTGCATAGTATTCCATGGTGTATATGTGCCACATTTTCTTTATCCAGTCTATCATTGATGGGCATTTGGGTTGGTTCCAAGTCTTTGCTCTTGTGAACAGTGCTGCAATAAACATATGTGTGCATGTGTCTTTATAGTAGGATGATTTATAAACCTTTGGGTATATACCTCATAATGGAATTGCTGGATCCAATGGTATTTCCGGTTCTAGATCTTTGAGGACTCACCACACTGTCTTCCACAATGGTTGAACTAATTTACACTCCCACCAACGGTGTAAAAGTGCTATTTGGATTAAAGTTTTAACCAAAATTTTACCAAGAAATAGTAACTATCCAATGTCTGTAGTGTGAAACTCAGGAATAAACACATAGAAGAGAGAAACAGAAAGGGACATATTTTCAAGGCATGAAATAGCAGGCAATCAACTAAGAGTCCTTCTAGCCCTAATATTCTGCTATATAATCTGTTTCAGGGTGTGACATTTCTTGGAATTACCATACTTTCATCAAAAATGGGCTTCCACATTCTTGTGAATTAAAGATAGATAGGTAGAATAGATATAGATTTACATACATACAGTGGTTATTTTTAACTTGATGGTTTTTATGTTTTAAAAGTCTGTGCCTTTCTGAATTTTTCATGTTTTCTGCGGAGCCATATATTTTACAATTAATAATACAAAAGGAGAATTATTTTCCCATAATGACATATTCATTTGGGGAAGAGGTTGTCTAACAAAGACCAATGGGCTGTGTAATATACTGCAGTCAGTTTCTAAAAAGGTTGATACAATAATTGCTGCAGTAGCAGCAGCAGCAACAATAATAATGATAAAAAATTTAAGCTCTTACTTGAGCCCAATTTTTGTACCTTTATTTTTATGTTATATAATATAGTTAGCATTTTTATTTACCATGTGTCATCTAACTTCTTTAATGTTCATAAGAAACCTAAAAGAACAGAACTATTATTTATCCTATTTAATATATAAAGAAACTTTGAGATACAGTGTTGTACACCACCAGAATGATGCATCATTGCATGAAACATCAGAGAAGAACCACACAAACCCAAAGAATTCTGCAAAGGTGAAGTCAACTTCTCTGGCACCAGAGCATTTATGAAGTGCTTTCTTTCTTTGTTTCCTAGAGCTGTGGGTCTTAATTGTGTTCATTTGACACATATGTTCTGAAAGATTTCAGACATATTTTGTTACTAATACTAGTTCAAAGACAGAAGTTTCTTAATTATATATATTTTAAGTTTGTTTTTTATTTTTAATTTTTAAAGGTGTACAATTCAGTGGTTTCCAGTATATACACAAAGTTGTACAGCCAAAACCACTATCTAATTACAGAATATCTCAACACCCCAAAGACGAAACCCCATACCAATTAGCAGTGACTTCCCAATCTTCCCTTGCCCCAGTCCCTGGCAACTATTAATCTACTCTTTGTCTCTATAAATTTGCCTGTTCTGAACATTTAATATAAATACTACAATCAAATATGCTGGCTGGGCGCAGTGGCTCATGCCTGTAATCCCAGCACTTTGGGAGGCCAAGGCAGGTGGAGCACCTGAGGTCGGGAGTTCGAGACCAGCCTGACCAACGTGGAGAAACCCCGTCTCTACTAAAAATAAAAAATTAGCCGGGTGTGATGATGCATGCCTGTAATCCCAGTTACTCGGGAGGCTGAGGCAGGACAGTCGCTTGAATCGGGGAGGCGGAGGTTGCGGTGAGCTGAGATTGCTCCACTGCACTCCAGCGTGTGCAACAAGAGCGAAACTCTGTCTCAAAACAAACACACAAACAACAACCAAAAAAAAAGTAGTATTTTGTGTCTTCCTTCTTTCAATTAGCATCATGTTTTCAAGTTTGTATGTTGTAGATATATCAGCACTTCATTCACTTTTATGAGTGAATAATATTCCACTGTAAGGGATATGACATATTATTTATCAATTCATTAGTGGGTGGACTTCTGGGTTGCTTTTAATTTTTAGTGAATAATGCTGCTGTGAACATCCACGTACAAGTTTTTAAGATAAAATATGTTTTCATTTTTCTTTGGTATGCACCTAGTAGTGGAATTACTGTGTCATATGATACCATCATGTTTAGCTTTTTGAGGAAACGCCAGACTATTTCCCAAAGGAGCCACAGCATTTTACGTTCCCATCATCACTGCAGGAGAGTTTCAATTTCTCCACGTCCTCGTCAATATGTTACTGTCTTTTTAAAAGCCATTTTAGTGGATGTGTTTATTGCAACCTCATTGTGGTTGTGATTTGCATTACCCAAATTACTAATGGTGTTGGACATTTTTTCATGTGCTTATTGGCTATTTCGACGTAGTCTTTGGAAATGTCTATTCAGATCATTTGATCACATTGAATCACAAACATCTGATCACAAAAGTTATGTACATATTCTGGATTGATTTGCAAAATTTTTTCCTTCATTCTGCAGGTTTCCTTTTCATTTGCTGTATATGATTTTCGAAGCACAAAAATACGTAATTTTAATGAAGTCAAATTTAGTTATTCTTTCTTTTCTTACTTGTGCTTTTTGTGTCATATCTGAGAAGGTTTGCCTAATCTAGAGTTGTAAACGTTTATGCCTATGTTTTCTTCTGAAAGTTTTAAAGTTTACATCTTATATTTAGATGTCGTTTATATTTTGAATTAATTTTCATGCATGATCTGAGCAAGTTGTCCAACTTTATTCTTTTGTGTCTAGCTATCCAGTTATCCCAGAACCTTCGGTTGAAAAAGTCTTCTTTTTCCATTAAATTATCTTGGCACTCTTGATGAAAGTCAATTGACAATAAATGTAGGAGTTTATTTTTGTGCTGTTAATTGTATTCCATCGACCTCTATCTATTCTTTTTTAACTTTTAAGTTCAGGAGTACATGTGCAGGCTTGTTATATAAGCAAACTTGTGTCAGGGTAGCGGGGTGTGGGGATGCTGAACAGATTATCTCATCACCCAGGCATCGAGCCTAATACCCATTAGTTACATTTTATCATCCTCTCTCTTCTCTCCTCCCATGCTCAACCCTCTGGTAGGCTCCAGTATGTGGTGTTCTTCTCTAGGTATCCATGTGTTCTCATTATTTACCTCCCACTTATCAGTGAGAACATGCAGTATTTGGTTTTCTGTTCCTGCATTAGTTTCCTAAGAATAATGGCCTCCATCTCCTTCCATGTTCCTGCAAAGGACGTATCTCATTCGTTTTTATGGCTGCGTAGTATTCCATGGTGTATATGTACCACATTTTCTTTATGCAGTCTACCATTGATAGGCATTTAGGTTGATTCTATGTCTTTCCTAATGTGAAAAGGGCTGCAATGAATATATTCCAAGTATGAGCCACCACACCTGGCCTGAAATAAACGTCTTCATAAATATTCTTTCACCTTTTTCTCCTTCTTTCTCTTCCTCTCTCTCTTTCCACCACTCTTTCTCTCCTATTTGCTCTCTTTCTCTGGAAAACCCTAACTAATAACAGAGTATAGCCATGTTAACAATACAAAGTCTTCTAATGCAGGATCATAAGATGTCTTTTCATTCATTACATCTGTTCCATTTCTTTCAACAATGATTTATACTTTCTAGTATACAAATTTTGCATTTCTTTCACTTAATTTACTTCTGAATATTGTATTCCTTTTGATGCTATTGTAAATGGAATTGTTTCCTTAATTTTATTCTGTATTATTTATTGATAGAGTTCATAAATACAGCTGATTTTCATATACTGATTTTTGTATCCTGTAACATTGTTGAACTCATTTATGATTCCAATAGGTTTTTTTTTTTGAAATTACTTATAATTTCCTCAATACAAGGTCATGTCATTTGCAAATAGAGGTAGTTTTACTTCTTTCTTTCCAATCTGAATTTCTTCCATTTCTTTTTCTTACCCTATATCCCTGGCTAGGAAATCCAGTAAAATTTTGAAAACATATGGAAATGGCAGATATCTTGTCCTGTTCCTGATCTTACGGGGATAACTTTTAGTCTTTCATCAATAATTGTAAAGTAAGTTGTAGTTTCTCTTTATCAAATTGAGGAAGTTCCCTTCTGTGTTTAATTTGTGAGTATTTTTCATCATAAAAGAGTGTTGGCTATCGTCAAATGGTTTTTCTACATCTATTGAGATGATTGAGTGTTTTTTTTCATTATCAAATAAACATGGTACATAACATTTTTTATTTTTATATGCTGAATTAACCTTGCATTACTGGATTAAAGCTGCTTGTTCATGATGTATAAAATGTTTTTATGTGTTTCTGGTTTTGGTTAGCTAGCGTATTTTTAGAATTTTTATATCTTTATTCATAAATTAAATTGTCTGTTTTTGCCCTGTGTATTTTGGCATGCTGTTGGTAACTGCATATACATTTATAATTATTATGTCCTCTTGATGGATTGACCCTTTATCATTGTAAAATGTTCTTTCTCTCTAGTATGAATTTTTGTACTAAAATCCATTTTTTTCAATAGTAGTATATCTACTCCTCTATCATCATTACTTTTCGCACAGTATATCTTTTTCTATTATTTTACCCTGAACATATTTTTGTCTTAGAATCTAGAGTGTGTTCCTTTTGGAAACATGTATCTAAAACATATCATGTAGTTTTCTTCATTCTGCCAATCTCTATGTTTGAATTGGAGATTTTAATACATTTATTTTTATTGCAGTACTATATATATAATCTAAAATTTACTAGTTAAACCATTTTAAATTGTACAATTGAGTGTCACGAATATATTCACAACCCTCAAAACTATTTATTTTCAGAACATTTTGTCTTCCCAAACTGAAATTCTGTCATTTTATGCACAATTTTTAAAATTATGGTGAATTCAATTTATCTATTTTTTCATGTGTTGCCTGAGTTGTGGGTGCCATATCTAATTCATTTATATTAATGTCACTACTAAGAGAGTAGGATTGACATCTGCCATTTTGCTATTTTTTTAATATATCTTACATCTTCTTTGTTCCTCTTCTTCGTTACTGTTTTTTCCCCCCTGTAAAATAGCTATTTTCTACTGTACTACTTTAATTCCTTTGCCATTTTCATGCTATGTTTTAAAGTTATTTTCTTGGTGTTTGCCCTCAGGATTTCAATTAACGTCTTAACTTATAACAGTGTATTTTAGATTAAAAACAACTTAAATTAAGCAGTATAGAAAAACTTTTCTTCTATATATCTCTGTTCCCTCCATGTTCCTTTTTACTATCATTGTCACACAAATTCAGTCTTTATACATTATAAGTGCATCAACAGAGTTTTATAATTATTGTTTAATGCTATTTTCTTTTAACTCAGTTAAGAGAAGACCATTACAAACAAAAAAATATATACTATCATTTGTATTTGCTTTATGTTGTTCCTGATACTCTTTATTTCTTTATGTGGATTTTAACTACCATCTTAATTTTTTTTTTCTTTTTAACCTGAGAACTTTCTTTAGTATTATTTATAGGCAAGATCTGCTAGTGACAAATTGTCAGTTTTTGCTGATCTGGGAATGTCTTAATGTCTTCATCTATGAAAGATATTTTTTCTGCATAGAGAATTGTTGGTTGACAGTCTTTTTCTTTAAGCACTTTGAATATGTCATCTAAGAGTGTTCTGTCCTCCATGATTTCTGATGAAAAATTATCCGTCAATGTTATTGTGGATTCTTTTTACACAATGAGTTGCTTCTCCCTTTCAGGTTCTAAGATTCTCTATTTTTAAAGTTTGAGAGTTTTATTATGATCTGTTTCAGTGGGGCTTTCTTTGCATCTGTCCTATTTGGATCTCATTACTCTTGATCATGCAGATTAAAGTCTTTCTTCAAATTACTGAGATTTTGAAAAGTGTTTCTTCAAATATTCTCTCTGTCTCTTTCACTCTCTCTTCTTCTGGGATTTCTAATTTGCATATTGTGTTAGGCTGTATAATGGCCCCCAGTGATATCCAGGACCTAATCCCTAGAACCTTGAGAATATCACTTTAAATACCAAAAGATATTTTTCACTGTGATTAAATTAAATATTTTGAGACGATGGGATTATCCTAGATTAGTCACATGGCCTTAAGTGCAATCACAAATGTCCTTATATGAGAGAGA
The DNA here is from genome assembly GCF_003255815.1 of Theropithecus gelada. Taxonomy (NCBI): domain Eukaryota; kingdom Metazoa; phylum Chordata; class Mammalia; order Primates; family Cercopithecidae; genus Theropithecus; species Theropithecus gelada. The sequence continues at coordinate 136,112,054 of NC_037689.1, forward strand.
CAGCAGGGGAGATTTGACACAGCAGGCATAAGGTAATGTGAATGTGAAAGTACAGAAACATGAAGACACTATATTGTTGACATTGAAGTAGGAAGGAAAGGGCCATACATATAGAAATGAAATTCTAGGAGCTGAAAAATACAGGGAAACAGATTATCTCTTGTGTCTCTGAAGGGAGTGTGACCCTGACAACACCTTTGTTTCACCCAGTAAAACTGATTTCAGTCTTCTGGCCTTGGAACTATAAGAGAATAAGCATTTTTAAAGTCACAAAGTGTGTGATAATGTTTTTTACAGCAGCCAAAGGAAGCCCATATATATGTGTTGGCATGGTTGATGGTATGTCAAAGTTCTCTGAAATTCTGTTAATTTTTCTTCAATTTTTTCTTTCTGTTTCTGAGACTAGATAATCTCAATGACCCCATCAAGTTAGTTGATTCTTTATCTTCCTTTTTTTCTTTCTTCTGTCTGCTGTTGAATCCCTCTGGTACATCTTTTATTTCTGTATTACACTTATCAACTCTAGAATTTGTAGTTCATTTGTTGTAATGTTTCTCTCTATCAATATTCTCTACTTGATGAGACATAATTCTCACACTTTCATTTAATTATTTAGAAGTGGTTTCCCCTGGTTATTTGTACATATTTGAAATAGCTGATGTAAAGTATTTTGCTGCTAAGTACAATGTCTGCTCTTATATTTTCCTCTAGTTTGGTGTTGAGGTCTCTCTCTGGAGAGAGGTTATAAATTATAGCCCTGCTTTGATGGAGTTCCAGAGGATTTGGTTGTAGGTGTCTACAGTGTGCCTTTCATTTCTTAATCCTGGAAGACAGCCTAATGCCTAAATGTCCAACCCACATGGAAGGTATCTTTTTCACAGGAAACTTGTTTATAATGGCAGACATCCTTATTGCTTTTGTTTGACCTGTATACAGTTCATTTCTACCAGGATAGCCATTCTCTAAAAGAGCCTCACTGAGAGGAAAGTAGAGTTTGCTTTTGTCAATCAGGTGAGAAACATAGAAGGCAGCACAACACAACACATGAAATAACAGAAGCATTTTTAAACTCTCAGATCTATAGGAGAAGAGGTATACCCATGAGGGAACACAGAAAGCCTGAAGGCAACAAAGTGCTCAACTAGTAGGTGAGGGGTGACAGACTAGGGGGACTTGTGGGACTATGCCTTTATTAAGGCTCATGGGTGTTATCCCTTAGGCTCTCCCACAGGGACTGTGGAATGGCTAGTTTAAAGAAAACATGTATGAAGTGGGAAAATTATTCACGTGACTCTGGTGTTGATCAATAGGTTTTCTTATGGTCAGCAGCTATGAGATGTGTTAGGTTTTGAGTAAGCAAGATGAGCAACAATCAGGCTATATCAAAAACACAGAGAGAGGAAGTTTTAACTAGGCCAAACAGGTCAGAGTATGACTAGGTTTTGAGCAACTTATGCCAGGCCTAAAAATGGATGCTGAAATAACAACTATGCTAAACAAATTTCTGATAGCTCTTCTTCAGGGATAGTTTCTATTGACTGCTTTTTCCTCAGGTATGGGCCATAGTTTCCAGTTTCCTTGCATGTCTCAATTGTTTTGTTGTTGAAACTGAACATTTAAATAATATAATGTGAAAATTCTGAAAATCAGATTTTTCCCCATTCCTAAAGTTTTTTGGTGTTTTTCTGTTTACTTTTGTTGCTGCAGTTTGATTAATGACTTTCTTGAACTATTTCTGTAAAGTCTGTATTATTTGATGTGTATGGTCACTAGTCTCTGCTCAGTTAGCTTAGTGGCCAGCTAATGATTGGACATATATTAGATTAGACACATATGAGAAATTAGTGTATGCACATATGAGAAATTATTGTATCCCTAGGTATGCACATAGCCCTGCCCATACTTGCATCCTTCTAAAATTCCCAAGAATATGTTGAAACTTTAAAAATCCTCCTATGGACATCTCATTCCCTAGCTTTTCCTTTTACATTTTCTAGTCAACTTCATGTTTGTCCTAACTGTAGTTGACACCTCAAGCAGCTGCAATGTTGAACAATTGCCACGGATTGATTTCAACAAAAGCCTGTTCACACTGAACGAGGTTGAATCAGGTGAAACAAAGACAAGTTCTATAGGTTGAGATATTTAGAGAACTGCCAGACAGGTCCCTGATGTCATTCTGTGGGGATGGAGCTGGCAGACACCCTTAATGGCCTTCTTCCACTTTTGATGGCTGCCAGACTGCTGTTTTTACACCGCTATAATTGTAGGGCACTTGGCTTTTGAGAATATTGCAGAGTTGAGTAAAAGAATATGGAAATATGGTAAGTTAAAATGTCACAAATTTCACTGTTCTTGCCTATATCCAGAAAATTTTCAAAAATAAAGACTTCTCAAATTCTTACAAGTTTTTAATTAATTTCCAGAGTAATGAACAAGTTAATTTAGAATTTTCACCTGTATTCTTATTGCTTTCATGGGGGAAAGGGTTTTCAGAAGTTCTTACACTGCCATTTTAGTAATTAACCACTGGAAGAAAATGTGCAAACTACACCTCTGACAAGTGATTCATAACTAGACTATATAGCAAACTGAAAACTCAATGAAAATTTCTTAAAAAATCCAATAGAATATAGAGAAAATTCATCAATAATCATTTTGTAAAATAGAATGTATGTATTGAAAATAAACACATGAAAAATATAGCTACTTTAAAAACAGTTTGGCAATATATTACAAAACTGAATATGTGACTATTATATAACTCAGAAATGCTTATTAATTTATCTTAGAGAAATGAAAGCCAATGATCACAGAAAACCTTATACATTAATATTCATAACAACTTTATTTGTAATAGCCCAGAACTAGAAAGAACATAAATGTTGTTCAACAGGTGAATAGTTAAACTATGGCACATCTCTACCATGGAATACTACACAGAAATTAAACATATTGTATTACTGATCTACACAACAGTTTGGATGCATCTCAAGGGAATTGTGCTGAGTGACAAAAGCCAATCTCTATGTGTTATATACTGTATGATGAGATTTATATAACATTCCTGAAATAATACAATTATAAGGATGAAGAACAGATTAGTGTTTACCAGCTTTTATGGATGAAAAAGGATGACAGGGAGATGTTTATAAAAGAATAGCACAAGGGATCTTAGTGGTGATGGAACAGTTCCATATCTTGATTATTGTGGTAGTTACCGAAATATACACATGTGGTAAAATTACATAGACCTACACATACACAGACGCACACACATACACACACAAATTACTGTATGTAACATTAGTGAAGTCTGAGTAAGGTCTGTGGATTATACAGATGTCAATTTCTTGGTTTAAATATGATACTGTAGTTATGTAAGTTGCTACCACTAGAGGAACTAGATAAAGGGCATATCGCACTTCCCTGTACTCTTGCGTCTTCCTTTGAATCTATAAATATTTCAAAATAAAAGTTTTTAAAAAATCAATTGGAATAGACACATACTTATTCCTATAGTAGTGTTATTATATTCAATTATTAATATATTCTCATAGCCTTCTTCATATGAAGATAAGGTATAGGGAAGAGTCATATCTAGCATTTGGGAAACTGAAAGAAACTCCAGTGGACCCACTTGAGAGTATATCCTGGCAGAAAAAATTTGTTTCAGATGTACTATTTTCTGGTACCATAGATAAAGAATAAGGGTAATGCAATGGGAACAGTTGAAATATTGGCTTGTTTACTTGCATTTGTGTGTTTGTTTTTAAATTTTTACCCTGTGTATTAGTTCATTCTCATGCTGCTATAAAGAAATACTCAAGACTGGGTAATTTATAAAGAAAAGAGTTTTAACTGACTCATAGTTCTGCATGGCTTTGGAAGCCTCAGGAGACTTACAATCATGGTGGAAGGCCCCTCTTCACAGGGTGGCAGGAGAGAGAATGAGTGCCAGCAGGGGAAATGCCAGATGCTTATAAAACCATTGAATCTTGTTATAGATCACTATCATGAGAACAGCATGAGGGAAATCACCCCCATAATTCAATCCTCCACGTTGTCCTGCCCTTGACACATGGGGATTATTACAATTCAAGGTGAGATATGGGTGGGGATACAGAGCCAAACCATATCATTCTGCCCCTGGCCCCTCCCAAATCTCATGTGCTCACATTTCAAAACACAATCATGCCCTTCCAATAGTCCCCCAAAGTATTAACTCATTCCAACATTAACCCAGAAGTTCAAATCCAAAGTCTCATCTGAGACAAAGCAAGTCCCTTCCACCTATGAGCCTGTAAAATCGAAAGCAAGTTAGTTATTTCCAAGATACAATGGGGGTATAAGCATTGAGTAAAAACACCCATTCCAAATGGGAGAAGTTGGCCAAAACAAAGCTATAGGCCCATGCAAGTCCAAAATCCAATAGGGCAGCTGTTAAAGCTTAAAGTTCCAAAATGATCTCCTTAGACTCCATGTCTCACATCTATCCAGGTCACAATAAAGCAAGAGGTGGGCTCCCACAGCCTTGGGCAGCTCTTCCCCTGTGGCTTTGCAGGATACAGCCACCCTCACAGCTCTTTTCATGGGCAGGTGTTAAGTGCCTGTGGCTTTTCCAGGTGCATGGTGCAAGCTATTGGTATATCTACCAGTCTGGGGTCTGGAGAACTATGGCTCTCTTCTCAGAGCTCCACTACACAATGCCCCAATGAAGACTCTGTGTGGGAGCTCCAACCCCACATTTCCCTTCTGCACTGCCCTAGCAGAGGTTCTCCCTGAGAGCTCCACCTCTGCAGCAGGCTTCTGCCTGGACATCCAGGCATTTCCATACATCCTCTGAAATCTAGGCAGAGGTTCCCAAACCTCAATTCTTGACTCTGTGCACCTGCAAGCCCAACACCATGTGTAAACTGTCAAAGCCTGGGGCTTGCACTCTCTGAAACAATGGCCTGAGCTGTATGTTGGCCCCTTTTAGCCACAGCTGAAGCTGAAGCAGCTGGGACACAGGGCACCATGTCTCAAGGCTGCAAAGAGTAAGGGGAAGCCTGCGGCCTGACCCACTAAACCATTTTTTTCCTTCAAGGCCTCCTGGCCTGTAATGGGAAAGGCTGCAGTGAAGGTCTCTGACATGCCCTAGAGACATTTTCCCCATTGTCTTGCTGATTAATATTTGTAGTGAAAGGAATATTCTATATCTTGAAAGGAGTTTCTGTTACATGAGTACGCATTTGTCAGTACACATGAATTGGTATACCTAACAGGTTTGTACATGATACAGTATATAATTTTAGCTCCATTTATCCCCCAAAGAAGTATAGAAATATTAAACTCTACCTTCTGATATGCATGATAAAGAGTTTATTTTTTTATTTTTATTTTTTTTCTTTTTATGATAAAGAGTTTAAAGATGAAGTGTATTGATGTCTGTAACTTATTTTGAAATGGAAAAAAAAATTATTTTATAGATAAGAGCATTAATTGATGCATATATTTGTGTAAAAAGAAACATTAAAAAGTTTGTATATGACTATAATTCCTTACATTTTCAGTGTGTTTGATTGAACATTTTCATAATGAAATGTTGGGTGAAATATTTGGAAATGAATATAATCAACTAACTTGTAACCTTAACTTGGAGATTGTATCAAATTGGTTAGAGGTGTGGACGAAGACAAATTAAATTGTAACTATAGGTTTTTAAAAATTTGTGTTGAGTTAAATTGTAAGGTAAACCGAAAGAAGCTGTTTGAAAGAACCAAGGATCATCATGGTAAAGAGAATGAACATGAGATGTGTGTGTGTCTGTGCATGCACACGTGTGTGAGAGAAAAAGAGAAGGGGGGGATAGCTGGGCACAGTGACTCACAATTGGAATCCTCGTGACTTGGGAGGAGGAGGTGGGAGGACCACATGAAGCCAGGAGTTCAAGATCCACCTGGGCAACATAATGAGACCCCATCTCTACAAAAAATTTAAAAATATTAGCTGGGCATGGTGACACATGCCTTGTAGTCCCAGCTACTTGCGAGGCTGAAGTGGGAGGATCACTTGAACCAAGAAATTTGAGGCTGCAGTGAGCAGTGATTGTGCCACTGTAATCCATCTTGGGTGACAGAGTGAGACCTCAACCCCAGAGAGAGAGAGAGAAAAAAAAAAGAGAGAATATTTTAAATTATTTTGCAAAATTCAACAATTCCAAAATAAACTTTATTCAAGGAAAAAAATAATTAAAGTATGCATTTTAGATGTTGGGGTGATGTCAGCAAGATGGCAGAATAGGAATTTTCTCCTGTCATTTCCCCACTATCTACAATTTTGACAACCATTCAAGTATGAGAGTACCTTTGTGGGAGTCTGATAGTCCAGCTCACAGATGGAGCAAAACAATTATGAGAATAGGCACATTGAAAAGAACCATAAAATAGTTTCACTACTTATGTCATCCCTCTCTCAAGCTAGCAGAACTCAATGCCAAGAGATATACCTTTGACCCATATTTCTCCAATGGGTGAAAGGGAGAGTGTAGTAAATGAATGCCTGGCTTTCCCAGCCATATGGGACACTGATCAAGAGGCCTACTTCTTTCTCTCCCCACTCAGAATACTGAGGGAATCATCGTGGCTGAGTGACTGAGAGGCTGTGAGCAGAGAATAGAGGTAGGAACTCATAGCAACCAGAGACTGAAATTCAACAAAGGGACACATATGCTACTAACAATTTCATAGACTCCATCAGGAGACCCACTAGTGGCTTGGGATGCCTGAACTGTAGACCCCCGAAACTGACACATGGGTGCTCCTGAAACTTTGCATGTCTCCCTCCCTCCTCTACCTTGGCTTGCTCCCTGCACATGGCCCAAACCCTGATAGTGAGTGTGAACTTGTGAGCATGCAGAGGCAGGCAGCTTGACTCTGTGGGAATGGGAGAAGGCACACGAACTTGAACACTTTAGGGCACCATATTAGAGAAAACAAATGGGAAACTCTCAGAATTTGGTTTGGTTTGGTTTTGTGAAATTAAGAAAATACAGATAATCTTAAAATTTCTCAAAAAGAGGTTGAGTGACACATCTACAGAAAGGATGTGCAAGAGTCTTAGTATCCCCAGTCAGGCTAACTGGTATAACTGTTTCTCTTCTGAAGCCAGGCAGTATAGACTGAAGGAGGTGACTACTTCTTCAGATGTGAACATGGCAACATGAGATTTCAAGGAACACCTGCCAAAAACAACACAAATATAATACCACCAAAGAAACTCAGTAATTTTCCAGTTGCCAACAAAAAAATGGAGATCTCCAAATTTCCTGACAAAATATTAAAAATAATTGTTTTAAATAAGCTTTGGTTGCTACATGAGAATACAGACAGAGAAGTCAGTAGAATCAGGAAAACAATGCATGACCAAAATGATAAGTTCAACAAAGAGATAGAAACTGTGAAAAACAAACAAACAAACAAACAAACAAATTCTGAAGCTGAAGAATACAATGAATAAAATAAAAAATATAACAGAAAAACATCCACAGGATACTCAATCAAATGAAATAAATAGTGAAGTCAAAGCATTAGGAGAAACACCTAATATAGATGACAGGTTGATGGGTGCAGCAAACCACCATGACACGTGTATACCTATGTAACAAACCTGCACATTTTGCACATGTACTCCAGAACTTCAAGTATAATATAAAAAAAAAGAAAGAAACTATCAGAGTGAACATGCAACCTACAGAGTGGGAGAAAAATTTTGCAATCTATCCATCTGACAAAGGTCTAATATCCAGAATCTACCAGGAATTTAAGCAAATATACAAGGAAAAAAAAAAAAAAAAAAAATCAAGAAGCGAGCAAAGGACATGAACAGACACTTCTCAAAAAAAGACATTCATGAGGTCAACAAACATATGAAAAAAAGTTCAACATCACTGATCATTAAAGAAATGCAAATCAAAACCACGAGGAGATACCATCTCATGCCAGTCACAATGGTGATTATTAAAAAGTCAAAAAATGACAGATGCTGGCAAGGTTGCAGAGAAATAGGAACACTTTTACACTGTTGGTGGGAAAGCAAATTAGTTCAACCACTGTGGAAGACAGTGTGGTGATTTCTCTGAGATCTAGAACCCAGAAATAGCATTTGACCCAGCAATCCCATTACTAGGTATATACCCAAAGGAATATAAATCATTCTATTACAAAGATACATGCACACATATGTTCATTGTAGCACTGTTCAAACGAGCAAAGACATGGAGCCTACCCAAATGCCCATCAATGATAGACTGGATAAAGAAAATGTGGCATATATATACCATGGGATACTATGCAGCCATAAAAAGGAATGAGATCATGTCATTTGCAGGGACACAGATGGCACTAGAAGCCATTATTCTTAGCAAGCTAATGCAGGAACAGAAAACCAAACACTGCATATTCTCACTTATAAGTGAGAGCTGAACAATGAGAATGCATGGACACAGGGAGGGGAACAACACACACTGGGGCCTGTCAAGAGAGGTGGGGTGTGGGAAGAGATAATATTAGGAAAAATAGCTAATACAGACTTGGCTGAATACCTCAGTGATAGGTTGAAGGTGCAGCAAACCACCATGGCACATGTTTACCTATGTAACAAACCCACATATCCTGCACATGTACCCTGGAATTAAAATAAAAATAAAAATTAAAAAAAAAAACAAATCAAACCATAGTACTACAGGAAAATCATCAGTCACAAAGAAAGACAGCAAGAGAGGAAGAAAGAAACAAAAAAACTCACAAAACAGCTAAAAAACATTTAACAAAATAGCAATAGTATGTCTTTACCTATAAATAATTAATTTTAATGTAAATAGATTAAATTATCTAATCAAAAGACACTGAGTAGCTGAATGGATGAAAAAGGAAGACCTAAGTTCTTGCTATCTATAAGACAGTCACTTTAGCTGCAAGGACACATATAAACTGAAAGTGAAGAGATTAAAAAGATATTGCATGTAAACAGAAACCAGAAAGCACCAGAGACAGCTATACTATACCAGATAAAATCACAAACTATAACAAGAGACAAAGAATGTCATTATATAATAATAAATGAGTCAATTCATCAACAAGATGCTATTTTGAATATATAGACACCCAACATTGGATCACCTAAATATATAAAGCAAATATTAATAGATCTGAACAGGAAATATAGACTGTAATGGTATAGTAGTAGAGGAATTTAGTACCCTGCTTTCAACAATGGACAGATCACCCAGACAGAAAATCAATAGGGAATTGACTTGAACTACACTTTAGATCAAATGGACTTAACAGATACAAAACATTCCCTCCAAAAGCAACAGAATGTACATTCTTCCCAAGTAATTGCACAGGTACATTCTGAAGATACATCAAATGTTAGGCCACAAAACAAGTGTTAACAAATTAAGAAGAATGAAATCATACCAAATATCTTTTCTGATCACAATGGTAAGAAACTGTCAATCAATAAAGGGAGGAAAACTGTAAAATTTACAAATATATGGAAATTAAACAATACACTCCTAAATATCCAAAGAATCAAAGAGCAAATCAAAAGAAAAATTTAAAAAACTTGAGACAAACAAAAGTGGAAAAACAATATACCACAATATATGAGATGCAGCAAAAGGCGTTTCTAAGAAGGAAGTTTATAGTGATAAATGCCTACCTTAAGAAAAACAAAATCAAATGAACAACCTACACCTCAAGGAAGTATAAAAGAACAATAAACTAATCCCAAAGTCAGACGAAGGAATGAAGTATATATCAGATCAGAAAAAAGTGAAATAGAAACTAGAAAAATAAAAAAGAGCAATAAAACTGAGTTGTTTTTTGAAAAGACTGAAAAACAGACAAGGCTTTAGCTAGAGTAACTAAGAATGAAAGAGAAAAGACACAAACAAATAAAATCAGAAATGAAAGAGAAGACTTTACAACCAATGCCATAGAAATATAAATGATCATTAGAGACTATTATGAACAATTATACACATGTTGGGCAATCTAGAGGAAATAGATAAATTTCTAGAAACATACCACAACCTAGCAAGACTGAATCATGAATAGAGAATCTGTACAGACCAATAATGAAAAAGAATATTGAATCAGCAACTTTTTAAAAAAGAACTTCCTAACAAAGTAAAGCCCAAAACCAGATGGCTTTAGTGGTGAATTCTACCCAACATTTAAAGAAAATCTAATACCAATCCTTCTCAAATCTTCCAAAAAATGAAGAGTAAGGAACACTTCTAAACTCATTTTATGAAACCAGCATTATTCTCCAATCAAAGCCAGGCAAGGACACTACAAGGACAAAAAAGAATACAGTCCCAAATCCCTGTTGAATATAGATGCAAAAATCCACAACAAAATACTAGCTAAAAGAACTTAACATCACATGAAAAAGATCATTCACCATAATCAAGTGGGATTTATCCCTGGGATACAAGGATGGCTCAACATACTCAAATCAATAAATATGAACAATAAGACAATGAAGGATAATAATCATATGATCATTTCAACAGATACAGAAAAGGCATTTGAAAAAAATCAACAACCTTTCATGATGAAAACTTTTAAAAAATTAGGTAGAGAAGGAATATCCCTAAACATAACAAAGGCCATATATATGACAAACTCACATCTAACATCATATTCAGTAGTGAAATGCTGTAAGCTTTTCTTCTGAAATCAGCATCAAGAAGAGAATGCTCACTCTTGCCACTTCTATTCCACATGGTACTTGAAGTTCTGCTTAGAGCAATAAGTCGAGAAAAAGAAATAAAATGCATGCAAATCAGGATGGAAGAAGTAAAATGGTCTCTGTTTCAAATCACACGGTCTTCAATACAGAAATCCAATGACGCCAACAGAAATTAAAAATGTTGGAAGTGATAAATAAATTCAGTAAAGTTGTAAAGATTTTTGGGGACTTATGTGGTTCCATATGAATTTTAGAATTTCTTTATTTCTGTAAAAAATTCTATTAAGATTTTGATAGAGATTGCATTGACTCTGTAGATCACTGTGTTTAGTATTAACATTTCTGTAATATAAATTATTCCAATCTATGAACAAAGGGTTCTGTTCCATTTGTCTTCTTCAATTACTTTCATCAATATTTTATAGTTTTTAATATACAGATATTTCACTTCCTTCGCTAAATTTATTTCTTTTTTTTTTTTTTTTTGAGACGGAGTCTTGCTCTGTTGCCCAGGCTGGAGTGCAGTGGCGCAATCTCGGCTCACTGCAAGCTCCGCCTCCCGGGTTCACGCCATTCTCCTGCCTCAGCCTCCCGAGTAGCTGGGACTACAGGCGCCCGCCGCTGTGCCCGGCTAATTTTTTCTATTTTTAGTAGAGACGGGGTTTCACCATGGTCTCGATCTCCTGACCTTGTGATCCACCCGCCTCGGCCTCCCAAAGTGCTGGGATTACAGGCGTGAGCCACCGCGCCCGGCCTAAATTTATTTCTAAGTTGTTTTTTTTTTTGCAATTGCAAATGGGATTGTGTTCTTAATTTATTTTTTGGATAGTTCATTGTTTGTGTGAAGAAACAACTGATTTTTTATGTTGATTTTTCATCAACATTGGTGAATTCTACCCAAGTGAAATTGGTGAAATCCCACTTGATCATGGTGAATGATCCTTCAAGTATGATGTTAGGTTCTTTTAGCTAGTGTTTTGTTATGGATTTTTGCATCTGTATTCAACAGGGATTTGGGTCTGTAATTTTTTTTTTCTTGTAGTGTCCTTGTCTGGAATGGTATGAGAATAATGCTGGCTTCATAAAGTGAGTTTGGAAGTGCTCCTTTCTCTTCATTTTTTTGGAAGATTTTGAGAAGGATTGATACTAGTTTTTCTTCAAATGTTGGGTGGAATTCACCAATGTTGATACAAAATCAACATAATAAAGCAGTTGCTTCTGTACAATAACAATGAACTATCCAAAAAATAAATTAGTGGCTGGGTGCAGTGGCTCACGCCTGTAATCTCAGCACTTTGAGAGGCTGAGGAAGGCAGATCACCTGAGGTCAGGAGTTTGAGACCAGCCTGGCCAACATGGTGAAACCCCATCTCTACTAAAAATACAAAAATTAGCCGGGCGTGGTGGCAGGTGCCTGTAATCCCAGCTACTCGGGAGGCTGAGGCAAGAGAATCTCTTCAACTTGGGAGGCAGAGGTTGCAGTGAGCCAAGATCACATCACTGCACTCCAGCCTGGGTGACAGAGCAAGACTCCATCTCAAAAACAAACAAACAAACAAACAAAATAAGATAAATTAGAAAAACAATCCCATTTGCAATTGCATCAAAAAGGAAAACTTATTTAGGAATAAATTTAACCAAGGAGGTGAAAAATCTGTACATTAAAAACTATAAAATACTGATGAAAGTAATTGAAGAAGAGAAATAAATGCAACAGTATCCTGTGTTCATAGTTTGGAAGAATTAATTTTGCGAAAATATCGATACTAACCAAAGTGATCTACAGATTCAGTGCAAGCCCTATCAAAACCTTAATATAAATTTTTACAGAAATAGAAAAAAAAATTCTTAAATCCATATGAAACCACATAAGTTGCCAAAGATCTAAAACAATCTTGAGAAAGAAGTTTAGAACTAGAGGTATCACACTTCCTTATTTCAAATTATGTTATAAAGCTATAGTAATCAAAACAGTATGGTATTTGCATAGAAACAGACACATAGACCAATGGAACAGAATAGAAAGCCAAGAAACAAACCCACACATATATGATCAACTAATCTTCAGCAAAGGCACTAAAAATACATCAGGGGGAAACATAGTCCATTCAATAAATGGTATTTTAAACATTGAATATCCAAATACAAAATAATGAAAGTGGACCCTTATCCTATACCATACACAAAAATCAACTCAAAATCTATTAAAAGCTTAAACTTAAGACCTAAAACTGTAAAATTACTAGAATAAGAAATAAGGTCTCTGACATTGGTCTTCGCAATAACTTCTTTTGGCTGTAACACCAAAAGCACATGCAACAAAGTAAAAATAAACAAGTCAGACTACATTAAATTAAAAAGTTTCAAAGCCAATGGTGGCCCATACTTCTAATCCTAACGCTTTGGGAGGTCCCAAGGCGGGCAAGATGGCTCGAGCCCAGGAATTTGAGACCAGCCTAGGCAACATGGTGAAACTCCATCTCTACTAAAAATACAAAAACTGAGGTGGGAGGATCACCTGATCCTGCGGAGGTCAAGGCTGTGGTGAGCCATGATCATGCCATTGCACTCCAGCCTGGGTGACAGAGTGAGACCCTGTTTCAAAAACTAAATAAAATTTTAAAAAGTATCTGCCCAGCAAAGGAAGCAATCGACAAAATGAAAAGGCAACCTGCGGAATAGGAGAAAATAGTTGCAAACCATATTTCTCATAAGGGGTTAATATCCAAAATATATAAGGAACTCATACAACTCAATAGCAAAAATACAAATAACCGTATTTTGAAAAATGGACCAAGGAGCTGAATAGACATCTCTCCAAGGAAGACATAGAAATGGCCAACATATATCTGAAAAGGTACTTAACATCATTAATCATAAGGGAAATGCAAGTCAAAACCACAATGTAATATCACCTCACACATGTTATTAATAGGAATAATATTATCCAAAGGTTAAAAGATAATAAGTGTTGGTAAGGAGGTATTCTTGTACACTGTTTATGGGAATGTAAATTAGTATAGCCATTATGTAAAACAGTATGGAGATCCTCATAAAAGTAGAAACAGAACTACTATATGATCCAGCATTCCCACTTCTGGTTATATATCCAAAGGAAATGAAATCAGTATGCACTCTCATTGCACCATTATTCACAATAGATAAGTTATGGAACAACCTAAGTGCCCATGGACAGATGAATGAAGAAAGAAGACTTTACATATATATATATATATATATATATATATATATATATATATCTTAGCCATATAAAGAGGGAACTCTTTCCATTTACATAAACATGGATGAAACTTCAGAGCATTTTGAAATAAGCAAACTAAGTGAAAAAGCCAGATGCAAAAAGAAAAAATACACGACATCATTGAATCTTAAAAAGCTGAACTAACGGAAACAGAGAGTTGAATGGTGGTTACCAGGGTCTAGGGGTTGAGGTAACGTGGAGTTGTGAAAAAGAATTATTTTAATTTTTCACCTTTATGTACCATTTAGGTTGTTCATAGTAATTATGTTACCTTAAAAAAATAAAATGTGCACGTTAGATGGGAAGATGTTGTTAGAACATAATTTTGCTGATTTTTTTTTATATGATTGTACTGGTCAAACTACCCTTATAACCTGAGGAATTCCTTTTTGAGCATGCAAAATACAGATTGTTCAATAGAAGAAAAGGAGGAATTAGTTGGGCAATCTTCTATAGCCTAATAGGCAAGGTTGTGAATCACACTTTGCTCATAGTCCATTTTCTTTCATTTTATCTACTGATGAGAATAATTTACTCATTAGGTTTCTACAAAACATATAGAGCAACTCCATTACAGAGATGCTCAAATAATACAGACCCAAGTGGCTCATAATCTCTTTCTGGTAATGAGGTATGATGGAATGAGGCATTATAGAAAGATTGTTCCTTTCCCAGACATCACTTGCATACCAGGGGCTCTGTCCCTCATTGTCCAGCAACACGAGGCTAATTCGTATTTTTGAGATACCCAGTGCTATTTCATGTGCCTTTCATGTGAAGCTCTATGCCTTCACTTATACTATGCTGTTCTGTTTTGTTTTATTTGACATTGAACGTCTACACTTCCTTTCTGGCTGTTGAATTCCTACTCATCTTTTAAGACTCCACTGAAAAATTAACTCTTCCTTGAAAATGTTTAAATTTCCCTAACAAAAACTTTTCCTCCATTTTGTTTTTTATATTACCGCATTTATTATAATCTAAGTGTGATGCTTGCATGTCTGTCTACCACTCTACACTGAGTTTGTAGAAAGAAGATCATGCAAATTCGGCTTTAGTACAGTTAGCCTTGCAGGTGACTCCAAGGAACTTTGAAGCTCTCTTTACCGAAACTTCCCTAAGAATAGCAACATGACTTCATTATTTAGTGTCCTGCTACACACACACACACACACATGCACACACAAACAATAGGATAGTGTTTGTTTTGTGTATATCTGGCACTAAATATGTTGGTAAATATATTGGTGGTGTATTTTGAAACGTCCTTAAGACTCATGAAAGTCAAACATTTTTCAAGCTGTTTTATTCAGCTGTTTTACATTAAGAAGAAAACTATAGTATAGCCAGACTTGGAGAACTAATTCATTCTGGTTTTGAAAGTTTTGAAGAAGAAAATAACACTTGGATTGTAATCATCCAGTTTGTCCCAGGGTATTAGTGACAGAGTGGTTTCCATATGTGAAGAACATAAAACTGAATACTTTCAATTGGAGTTCCACTGTATTAATCCCAGTAAGGAAAGAAAAATTCTCTGTTACTAAACCCCAGAATATCTTGTTCTACAAAATTGATGCAGTTTCAATCAATTTATCTTTGTGTGAATGCTTTATCTAGGCCTCAGTAATGTGCTGTGCAGCACTGACAGTATTTAAGGTATTAAATATCTACTGTGCCAACAAGCTGAGTGATTGACCCAAAGGAGCTGAATTTTTACTCAATCATCGTCCCATACATTTCTCTTACTCTAATTACTACCTTTACACAGCATTGAAAACAAATTATTAAGAGCATACACATTATTACAGTACAAAATATGCAGATATGCCAACATGTTGCAGGGCAAACCTGGGCAATACTATTTAGTGTACGCAAGTGTCATGGCTGAAAGGATAGCTTCTGAAGCCAGAGAGCCATGGATTTTTGAACTTGACTGCTCCATTCTCCCAACTGAATAGACATATGATCATCCTCCCAGAGGAAGACAGCCTCTCTGAGTTCTTTTAGAGGTACATCTATGTGTGTGCCTGTGTGTGTGTATGTATGTGTGTGTGTGTGTGTGTGTGTGTGTGTGTGAAGTGTTTGTACAAAACAGAAATAGAGAGGCAGTGTTTGTAACAAAAACTAATAGAAAATGAGAAACTAAATTGACATTTGGTTAATTAGTTTACAATTCTAAAACTGAAAATCATCCACATTGTGTGTTCTAGAAAGACTTCCTGCATTGTGACAGAATTGCAACTGTTACACACTTCTTCCAGTATGCCCACATAGCAATTGGAAAATCCCCAAAATGATGTCATATATTATACTTGTCTGCATTCTTTATTACGGTAAATGTGATGAGAAATATAAGATACTTGCACTCATGCATGTGATATTAGCAAAAGGGTTCATTGATTTGAGAGATTATCGTTCTCTATGCAACAAATTCAAACCAACCTCTAATAGTAACACAGTGTTTAAAGATTAAAAAGGCCCAGAATATGTGATGGTTCACGAAAGAGTAACTTCCAAAATTCCTCCAAGCTGGGATTTTTTTTCATTCTCTCTCTCTCTGTTTCTTGGAGATAAAGAGCATTCCAGAATTAGAGACATGTTCTTTTGAGTATACTACTACTTATAGCATTCTCAATCGTGTGAAACCATGAGACCACATCTTTGTGGACAGAGCAATAAAACTTACGAAAAGTTGTCTTTGTAAATATGGGTAAGAATTTGAAGGGTACTAGTGGCCTGACCTAGCTATACTTTGCTAATTGTTTTATAATTGGAAATGGTCATCTATTATACCACTGCCATATCCCCGTACAGATTTTTGTACTGGCAATTAGAGTCCCACTGTAATCAATTTCTAAAGCGCAAAAAGGGCTTTGAATAGAGGTTGAAAGGATTTTCAGAAACAATAGAAAAAAGTGTAGATTGTCTTGAAGAGATTGTTGTTTAAAGACTCTGCCAGTGAAGGCACATTTCAATTTTACCCATGAATGGTATCTCATCTAAATGAGGCTTCTAAGACACATTCGTATGAAATTTGTTGAAAATGGTTATCAGTTCTGATCCCACCACCCCTTATCCACAGAATAGATTTATGGTCAGTTGATGCAGATGAAGAGATATTCATTTTCCCTCATACGTTCATTTGGACAACAGATGCTTGGAAAAGTTAAATCCATGTAGCTGAGGTCTTTGAAAAACTCTTCAGTGAGCTTGACTGGCTTAAAACTGGAACAAATGTACTGGTCAGGGAGGGGAGGAGTGCCACAAATCACTTCCCTCTCAGTCCTTTAAAGATTCCATGGCAATGAGCATGTGTTCTCTTTGGGTACAAACAAACTCTTGGGAGGGGGAATTGAAGCCTGTTTTGCTTTGAAAAACTTGCAAAAAGCCTGAAGAAAGTGTTGTTTTCTTTTCCATATTCAACCTCAGCCTAAATACAGTGTAATGATTGAATATACATTCACAGATGGGGTGGAAAACTGACATTAAGTGTTATGCCATAGAACACCGACATTAAATGCTGTGGTATAGAACAGTAGGTATCAGATTCAGAAGATTCCCAGGCCAAGCCTAAAACAAAAGCAGCATACAAAACATCACAGATGATTCAGGTACCCATAAAAAGCTTGAGGCCTACTCCTCTACTGCTATGTTAATAGACGCTCCATGAAAATGTGGCTTTGTGGCCAAATAAGTTTGTCTCAGCATTTGTAAAAGTCAAACAGATTTCTTTAACACAAGACTTTTCAGAAATTAATCTGCTGACTCACACTAATCCCGAAGAAAGGAATAGTGTATGCCAGTGTGATATGGTTTGGCTCTGTGTCCCCACCTAAACCTCATTAGAACTGTAATCCCAATGTGTTGAGGGAGGGAGCTGGTGGGAGGTGACTGGATCCTCGGGGCAGTTTCACCATGCTGTCTCATGATAGTGAGGGAGTTCTCACGGAATGTGATTGTTTGATAAGTGGCGCTTTCCCATTCTCTCTCCTGCTGCCATGTGAAAAAGATCCTTCATGCTTCCCCTTCATCTTCTGCCATGACTGTATGTTTCCTGAGGCCTTCCCAGCGATGCAGAACTGTGAGTCAATTAAACCTCTTTCCTTTATAAATTACCCGGTCTCAGGTATTATCTTTATAGCAGCATGAGAACGAAC
This sequence comes from Theropithecus gelada, assembly GCF_003255815.1. Taxonomy (NCBI): domain Eukaryota; kingdom Metazoa; phylum Chordata; class Mammalia; order Primates; family Cercopithecidae; genus Theropithecus; species Theropithecus gelada. Next base: position 136,130,216 of record NC_037689.1, read on the forward strand.
TAATAGCAGTGGTTCTCAAAGTCCCGAGGACCAGCAGCCTCAGTATCACCCGGATACTTGCCAGAATGACCCAGCCATCCCATTACTGGGTATATACCCAAAGGATTATAAATCATGCTGCTATAAAGACACATGCACACGTATGTTTATTGCGGCGCTATTCACAATAGCAAAGACTTGGAGTCAACCCAAATGTCCATCAGTGACAGACTGGATTAAGAAAATGTGGCACATATACACCATGGAATACTATGCAGCCATCAAAAAGGATGAGTTCGTGTCCTTTGTAGGGACATGGATGCAGCTGGAAACCATCATTCTTAGCAAACTATCACAAGAACAGAAAAGCAAACACCGCATGTTCTCACTCATAGGTGGGAACTGAACAATGAGATCACTTGGACTCGGGAAGGGGAACATCACACACCGGGGCCTATTATGGGGAGGGGGGAGGGGGGAGGGGGGAGGGATTGCATTGGGAGTGATACCTGATGTAAATGACGAGTTGATGGGTGCTGACGAGTTGATGGGTGCAGCACAGCAACATGGCACAAGTATACATAGGTAACAAACCTGCACGTTATGCACATGTACCCTAGAACTTAAAGTATAATAATAATAATAATAATTAAAAAAAAAAAAAAAAAGAAAAGGCAAGTTTTGGGCCCACACAAGACTCACTCAGTCAGAAACCCTGAAGGTGAAGTCCGGTGATCTGAGTCTTATAAGCCTTCCAGGTGATTCTGATGTGAGCTACTATCTGAGACCCAATAGTATTTGAAGTGTTTCCCACAACTATTTGACTAAAGAGTCTTTTTTTTTTTTTTTTTTTGCTTTCATCAGTTAGGCGGCAAGACTAATATTTTCTGCCAGGAGGAATGCTACTAAAAGATGTGCGTGAGGGGGCGGGGTGGGAAAGGGTGTGTGCGTATGTGTGTGTGTGTAATGAAGATGTGTGAAAGTATTGATATCATCACTTGTCGGAAGGTTTATTTGAGGACTATTTATTTACTTATTCATTTATTTTAACACCACCGTCTGTTTCAAACAACTTTAAGGCAGCTCAAAAAGAATGCTGGCGGTAAACGATTCTTCCTGGGCATTTTGACTCTATCCTATTAATGCGGGCATCCCTGAGACCCCCCATAGTGTTCATTTGCTTATTACCAGCAGAGCCACACTATTTCTGAACAATAAAAAAAAGGAAGACCAGCAACCGAAGTGGTCAATGACCAAACGTTAAAGTTCTTAGAGAAAGAGGGAGACGATGCACAATTTTCCCTACCGATTAAAAATTAGTAAGAGTTAACAGGGAGAGGTGGTTGAGCGAGAGTCTCCTGATTTTTAAAACATGGTACAAAGGCTCCTGCATTTAAAAATGGCAGGTGGGCTTACCTCATGTAGGTGTGCTTTAGAGCTCAGGCAGGATGAAGCAGGATGAGGAGGACTTACGATGAAATCACAAGGTGACTAGACTGGGCTGGGGTGGGCAGGGGTAGGAGCTCATGCTGAATCTAGTCCAAACATCATAGAAAAGAGGAGTCTCCCCTCCTTGCAAAAGCAGGCTGTTTGGAGCCCCAGTAATTTTATTTGCAGGTGCTCTGAAAAACACTAGTCAGTTACATTTTATGTATTTCACAATTCTTCCCTCCATATACAGATGTTCCTTTACTTACGATGGGCTCACATACCAATAAACCCATCTTAAGTTGAAAATGCATTTAATACACCTAACCTAGCAAACATCATAGCTTAGCCTAGCCTACTTTAAATGTGCTTAGAACGCTTATATTAGCTTACAGTTGGACAAAATCGTGTACTGCAAAGCACATTTTGTAATAAAGTGCTGAATATCTCCTGTCATTTATTGAATATTGTACTGGAAATAAAAAGCAAAATGGTTGTATGGGTGCTTAAAGTATGAGTTCTACTAAATGCCTATTGCTTCTGTACCACTGTAAAGCCCCCAAAAATGTAAGTTGAACTATTGTAAGTCAGGGACCATCTGCATTGACTGTTTTCAAAGTGTTCATTGCCAGACAATGCAGCTTTGGGGAGCTAGAGAAAAGTCATCAACATTAAAAAAAATTTTACATTTTCCTTCAGTTCTCAAAGGTAGAAAGGATACTAGATATTTAGTCCTGTATATTCCCTCTAGAGAGGAGAGAAATAAGCAACAGAGACGGGAAATGACACTGTGAGTGGCAGAGAAAATACTAGCACAAAGGTCTCATTTGTATAATTTGACCACTGAATGGGAACGTGATTTCCTCTGTACCAATCTGAAGTCCAGGTACAGTAACTAGTGAAATAAACACATTTTAAGGTGTTCATGTTAATATGAATCTCTAGACTGTAGATTATCTGAGGACAGTGACCTTAGCTACATTATACAATGTTTACCTCCAGATGCTACTTCAGTTACTGGCACATAATGGACACTCAATAAATACATGTTGGAAGATGATTCTTTGAATGAATATAAAGAGTTTATTCGGTGCGTATTTGGGTATACAACAACAAATATTAAACAACTTTTTTAAACTTTTTGTGCACAGGACAGAAAACTGCCTGTACATGCTATGTCCACTTTTGGAACACAGATTTTTAACAATTATTAATGCACAAATCTTACATATCATGCAACTCTATGCCAAGAACCCAACTTTCTTCCATGCAACAGATATGAAGATCTAAATGGAAACCTAGCTAAGTCTTAAACACTTTTCCAGTAGCAAGTATAATATATGTTGTTGAGGGAAAACCAGTCTTAACAATTCCTTGGACACAATATTCATATGCCAAATACAATGACAGGAGGACTCATACATATACAGGTAAGACATTTCTTGTGTTAACAACACAAAAGACAACATCACAGTTCCACAGTTCCTGTCTTTACACAAGAAGCCACAACAATAGTTTCACATGATACACAAATGGAATTAAGAGAAAGCTACACTTGAGGATAATTTTTTGAAGATATCTTTACTGACTGGGGTTGACAACACAACTCAATTTCTACGCACAAAGTACAGCACAATAACTTGACCAGAATACTACAAAAAAGAAAAGAAAAGAAAAAAAAATTGGTAAAATCACAAGAACACTGTTACCTTGAGCCTGAGAAGCCAATTCAGATTCAACCCTGAATTTGGTTGATTTGGATTAAGTGACGCAAAAAGTCAATAGAACCATTGAATTTCAGAAATCATAAAGTTGCACTATGCCAAAGAAAAGAGTACATGTGAATCAAGCGTAGAGAGAAAACATCAAGCCAAGAAAACAACACAATTCACATAATTTTGTTTGCCCCGACAAAACATTTAAGCAGTTAATTTTGTCATGTTTTGTTTTGTTTGTTTTTGAAGAACAATTGTGGTCTTTGAAATTTTCTTGGTGGGAGAGCAAATTTTGATCAGCATTAGTGCTGTGAAATCTTTTTGGATTATCATCCCCAAAGTACAGGTGAGATCATGAGAAAATTTGGCAGTCCTTCTCCCAGATTTAGTTCACTGAAATGCTTGGCATTCTTTTGCACAAGCTCAATCTAAATAATGGGGCTTTAGTATGGATGATAAGAAGGTCTAATGGCAGATAGAATAGTGAACTCTGCCTGTTTGTTTGGTAAATGTCACTGACAAATTTGAACTTTTGGGTGAAGGACTGCTAGAAGAATTCAACAGCACCTGGAGGTAAGGTTCTGTTACAGAGCCCTTCTTTTGCCCTCACTGGCTACGTTGATTCATTGTGGCTCATGGATTTGCCTCCGTTCAGCACGCCAGAGACACTTCTGCTCTTGGTTGGGGTCCCGCTTCCAGATCGGGAGAACTCCGTGAGGTCGTGCAGTGATGGCTCCTTGTACATGGCCACTGAAAAGCACACAAAGATCGTGTAAAAGGCCTTCAAATGGGCATACCAATTGTGAAAATTTCTAAGAATAGCTGGTAGGTGTTCTGTTCTACACACCTAAATGACAAGTATGTGAGGTAATGCATATGTTAATTAGCTTGATTTAGCTATGCCACAATGTATACATATTTTAAAATATCTTGTTCATGATAAATATATACAATTTTTATGTCAATTATAAATTAAATTCAGAAAAGGAAAAAGAGAAAAAAAAATACATTAAAAAAATGGGCACACCGCACTGGTCCTCAACTTTTCTTTTGGTTACTAGGCTTCTGTGCCTTAAGCCAGACATGAAAAATACTGCTTTCAAGGACTCAGTAGAGAGTGGACAGGATCAGATTAAGCAGAAATCTAGCCTTGGTGTAGTAGTGTGTAAAGAATTTTAATGCCCAACTTCAATGACATATGGTTATGTAAGAGAGGATTAATAAAAAATGCATTTAATAAACCTCTTAGAAGTTTAAATATGATCTACAGCATACTGTGCAAGGCAAATATTAAAATGGAAAATATTTTAAAACACTGATTTCTATCATACTTTAAAATGAAACACTTTAAGAGCCTAAGTATTGGATAATTCTTGGTCTATTAAATGGTAAAATTTATTATTGTTGTGCTATAAATAAACATAATAGCTTAGAGTTATGGAACACTTATAACACTAGATACTACTCTAAGTGCTTTGCATGCATTATCCCATTTAGTCCCTATGAGAATCTTACGAGTACTCTTATCCATATTACACAGATGAACTTGAGGCATACACAGGTAAATAAACTGTTCAAGACCATCCAGTTAGTAAAAAGTGAAGTTGGGCCTTGAATCTAGGCAGTCTGGCTCCAAAAAACGTGCTGTAAAACACGGTGCTATGCTTGTTTGAATTGCGCAGTGTCTGCCTCTACTCTAAACCCCTACTCTAACCCCAGGCTAGTAATCTCTTTGAAGCCTTCCTCTGCTTTGCCTGCATTTTCTGTCTCTTCTCTACCATATCTCACTATTTCTTATATTCCTATCTTCCATAGCCTATTCTTATCCCTCACCCTTTCTAATTTGCTAATAATGATGGGAAAACTGTAAGCAAAATTTGCTGAAATAATATGTTGGGCCCTTAGAGAGGACCCAAGGAACTTTCTGGTGTTAAGTGTACACACATTTTTTTTTTGAGACGGAGTCTCGCTCTGTTACCCAGGCTGGAGTGCAGTGGCGTGATCTCGGTTCACTGCAAGCTCTGCCTCCAGGGTTCACACCATTCTTCTGCCTCAGCCTCCTGAGTAGCTGGGACTACAGGTGCCCACCACCACACCTGGCTAATTTTTTTGTATTTTTATTAGAGACGGGGTTTCCCCGTGTTAGCCAGGATGGTCTCGATCTCCTGACCTCCTGATCTGCCTGCCTCAGCCTCCCAAAGTGCTGGGATTACAGGTGTGAGCCACCACACCCGGCTGTGTACACACATTTTTAACACCTATGTTTCTGCCCAGGCAACACTGTAGCATAATTTGGGGGTCTTGGCTGTCCTGAGTTAGCATGTAAGTTACTTCTACATAAGTAAAGTGTCACTATATGTACATGCATTATGGAAAAATTAAAATCAGGAGAGCAAATACTTTTGAGTGTTACAGAATGTAAGGTTTTAAAATAAATGTCTTAATGTGGAACGACTGTTTCATTTTCAAAAGTATTTTAAATTACTATTTCTAAATGTTCAACATCACTAATCATCAGGGAAATGCAAATTTAAACCACAATGAGATACCACCTAAATGCTGCAAGAACGGCCATAATTAAAATGTCAAAAAACAACAGATGTTGGCATGGATGTGGTGAAAAGGGAACACTTTTACACTGCTGGTGAGAATGTACATTAGTACAACCACTATGGAAAACACTATGGAGAATCCTTAAAGAACTAAAAGTAGCATTGGATCCAGCAATGTCACTCCTGGGTAGCTACTGAAAGGAAAATAAGTCACCATATGAAAAAGACGCCTGCACAGGTATGTTTATAGCAGCACAACTCACAGTTGCAAAGATATGGAACCAATAAAGTGCCCATCAATCAATGAGTGGATAAAAAAAAGTGGTATATATACACCATGGAATACTACTCAGCCATATAAAAGAACGATACGATGTCTTTTGCAGCAACTTGGATGGAGCTGGAGGCCATTATGCGAAGTGAAGTAACTCAGGAATGGAAAGCCAAATATTGTATGTTCTCACTTAAGTGGGAGCTAGGCTATGAGGACACAAAGCATAAGCATGATATAATGGACTTTGGGAACTGGGGTCGGGGGAAGGTTGGGAGCGGGGTGAGGGCTAAAACCATACATATCGGGTATAGTGTATACTGCTTGGGTGATGAGTGCACCAACATTTCAGAAATCATCACTAAATAGCTTGTCTATGTAACCAAAAACCACCTGTACCCCCAAAACAAATGAAATGTAATAAATCAATATTATTTAGTAGCATGATCCATAGTTCCCAAAATATCAAATGTACCTTTTAGCGGTTTGGGTAGAAAATGAGCTGCAGGTTTGTTCTTCTTCACATGGTTGCCTTTCATGATCTCGCCTTCTTTGTTCAGACCCAGATACCACCCTCGGCCTGACTGCTGCTGACGGTATATCATTGATGAATATGTCACATAATAATTTTCAAACACTGATTCTTTGAATTTGCACTCAGGTGTGAAAAGTTCCTGCAACAAAAGTATATAAACAAAAGTTCAGTGTTTATAGCTATGGATTTCCTGTAGAATCATGCGGTATCGCCTTTTAGGAGGTTAAGACATACTTTGTAAAAGCTTGTATGACTGGTGCTCTATTTTAATAGTATAAACTATCATCATTGGAAACCAGCAGACTATATATAACATTTCACGTGATGCTTTAGAAAAAGCCGTAAGTGAAAGTGTTATCGATCAATGATTAGCTCTCTTTGTAATAGGTAATGGGAACATCAGAATAAGCCACATAAGTGAAATATATGGGACAACTACAAGAGCCAAGGATTGAAAAGACAAGCACAAAACTGACACATGGAGCTTTGTTCCCTTCAGGGTTCAATATGAAAAAAAAAAACAAAAAAAACCATTCGGTCCTTGTACTTAATTTTCATGGATTCTTGAGTTATGATACACTATGGTTGTCAATTGCCTCAGGCTGAAACCTGTGTTACAATGCTTTCTGCCTATGTTTCTAAAAGAATGCTACAAAGAAAGCCTACCTTTTACTTTTAGGTAAACCAAATTGATTTTTTTTTTTTTGGATCAATGAACCTTGACTTGAGACAGAAAGAAAAATTCCCCCCTCACCCCATCCTTGCCTTACAGTAACATTTACATGCAAATCAATACAAAAGCAAGGAATTTACAGTGATTTTACTAGCAGACATGATAGAGCAGCCCAGTGGACTTTGAACTCAGGAATGTGGTTTTCGGTCATGCATTTGGCCATTTTTACTTTAGACTGGATTTTTCAAAAGAAGGGCTCCTGCCCTCAATAGACCATTTCAAGGGAAAAAAAAAAAACAACAAAAAAACAACCTTTTGTGTGTTTGAGTGTACGTGTGTCTATGTGTACAATAAACAGCCATTAAAAATGATAATTTCTAAGCTAAATGAAATGAATAGTCGATTTGATTCTATAAGTAATCCACAGAGTACCAAAGGGCCTACTTGGAGTGGAAGATTATTAGGAAAATGCTAACTGAGCTACATGTGATAGAGGCACTGCTGAGATGTTATCAGGAAAAACACTTGGTACTATCATCAAAAACATGTATACAAACAAATATTGCAAGCTTTCTGGGGCACCAGTCTTTGAAAAACAATGTCTCCGTGGTTTTACCTTTCTTTATTTTCATATTGGATACCATTTCAAGCAATACACACTAGCTGAGCAGCAACATCTGAAGCCCTCTCAGTCACTTCAGCAAAGAGGGATATAGTCCTCATGCAAGGCAGCTTTTCTCTGAAATTTAAGCACTCAAGCAATTTCCTTTCCTTTTTTCTAGGATTCTACGATCAGTGCTGCACACAGTAATCTGCCTAATCTCCCCTCAGCTTCCCAATCTGGCTCCCAGAATGCACGAATTGGAGTATCTTTGGGGGTTATTTCAGCCTAGGGGCACACTCATAGATCTTCAGAGGATTCACACAAATTCAACCTACTCGAGAAGCAATGTACTTCTAAGGCAACTGTCACATGTTAGGAACCAAAATGTTCTATTTATGGGCTGTGAAAACTCCTCTTTGTAGGATTTCTCAACATAGAGAAAGCCAAGAAAGTACCAAGAAATTTGACTAGAAGTCTCCACATTTCCTTTAGCGATGAGGACAACTACACAGAACGTTGCTGAAATTCTTTGGGAATTAAATCACTGTACGGAAAAAAAATCATCATTGGAGAATGGATTTTCCTTTCATAAAGAGTCAAACCATTTGAAAATAAATCTGGTGAAAAATGCATATGATCAAGGCAAGTGATACCAATTAGCCACATAAACAATGTATGGCTGACTCCAGAATGGTGAGATGCGATCATTGCATATTCTAAGTCAGGTCCCCAAAATGGGCTGCATTTAATGTCTTGTGAGATAGCAGCATTCATTCACTCATTTAATACACATTTTCTAAGGATCCATTATGTACTTGGTTGGTGCTAAATATTCATAGGTAAGTAGTATGTGGCCTCAGACAGCTTATCATATATTTGTAGGTGTCCAGCGTGTACCCCGATGTCATAGATACAATGTGTGCTACCGTAAGGAAAGAAAGGGAGGCTTACAGGAGGTGCTATATGAAAACAGAAAAAGCCAGACTTAATTCTGACTGAGGGACTAGGGAGGGATTCACAGAGAGGTATCATTTTAGTCAAGCTTTTCAATACAGAAAACGGAAGAATAATATTTGAAGCACAGAGCCACACTTCCTCTACTTTTTCTGTATTCTCTGTCTCAGTAATTGGAGTCCACCATCCTGGCAGCTGCTCACACTTAACACTTCAGAGGGCCTTTCATTTCATTCCCGTGCTCTCTAGTCCATGATCCATGACCTTCACCTTCCATTCCCAATGCCACTGCTCTACTTTGCGCCTTATTACCTCTTCACTGGACTGCTGTCATAACCTCCTAACTGGCTTCTTCTCTTCAGCTGGCAGGTTTGCTTTCCTAAAGCAAAGTTCCCTTCCTTGGGAAATTTGGATGATTTCACCTTGCCTATAGTAAAAACAACAAACAACTTGATGTAACATTTAAAAATTCTCCACAGTTCAGTCACTACCATGCCTTCCAGCGTCATCTTCCAGTGTCATTCACCACAGAACCAACCAAGTATGCCTTTGTGCTTTACTGAGGCCATTCATTTCCTTTGCTGAGAATGTCATTCCTTTGTTTCTCTACCTACTGGCTTTCCTCTAATCCTCCAAGGCCTAGCTCAAATATGACTGTTTCCAGAATCACATATAATCTCTCCCAATCAGAACTGATTACACCTGTTATCTGTGCTGCCATCAGCTCTATCTACATCTCGAGCATGGCCCTGTGACTCATACAACTGTATGATTAGCTCCAGATGGTAAGGAACTTGTCTTACTTTTTCCCCCCATCTACCTTCCCCCCAACAAAAATGACACGTTAGCACATGGCAGACCACTTGATTATTGTTTATATAATTTGAATTTCAGATGTTCAGATTTAAATATTGGAAATTCTAGGATTCAGAATTATCAACTAGTAAAAAGTCTGCAGGGAATTTCCCTAATACCGTATCATGAAATCAGCTGTATGTAAAATGACGTTGTCACTGCATGGACAGATTCTGCAAGTGTAATTTAGTATCTGTTAAGAATAACATAGCACCTACAACATCAGGAGAAAAAACTTGGCAATTGTTACAACTATCGAAAAATGGCAAGGAAGGACTCAATGAACTGAATGCTCTGTCACATCCTGGCAATTTCTTAGTCATCACCACTAAATTTGGACTCAAAAACTCCGTAGAGAGGGAGAAAAATGAGGCCAAAAAAAGAATGTTGAAGCAACCAAAGGAGTGTTCTGTTCTCTGTGTATGACACTGTCATTTTATCCAGTGTTGAGTAGGCAGAAGAGGCTTGATTTTTATCAAATGGGAAAAAATGTGAACATCCCACCCAACACAGGCAGGTCCACCAAAAGGATACAGTTTCACCCCTATGTCTCTGCAGTGATTCATACGAATAATAGAAACTGGATTTGTCCCAACCCACGAAATCCCTGTTCAGAGGAGACTAGGTAGATGTATGCCAAGGAACCAACCTACTTTGATTGATCTGGAGATGCTCGCTAGTGCACTGGAAGAAGGTACCATAGCGGTCTTGACACATGGGAGGCACTAAATAAAGGCAGCAATCACTGTGTTCCGCAGTTAATAGGCACTAGATAAATATCTGCTATTGTAATTAATGCATGAATGAGTTAGAAAGATGTCATGCATTCCCTGCAGAGTCACTGAGAAATTACTTGACATGAGTACAAAATAAAAGACGCTTTAAGTCTTATAACCTTTTATGTGTTGATTTTCTCTTAAAAGAAATATATGTTTTGCATATCTATGTTTTTTTTCAGGAAAATAACAACTTTTTGTTTAATGAAATAATCAATCTGTCTCTAAAATTTTTCCCCTGTATAATCATGTCTATTCCCCTTGAAGTTCAATGTTTGTTTCTTAGTGAATACTGAACCTTTTATTTAAGAAATTCATGGTGGCTCACGCCTGTAATCCCAGCACTTTTGGAGGCTGAGGCGGGTGGATCATGAGGTCAGGAGATCGAGAGCATCCTGGCTAACATGGGGAAACCCTGTCTCTAGTAAAAATACAAAAAAAAAAAAAATTAGCCAGGCATGGTGGCACGTGCCTGTAGTCCCAGCTACTCGGGAGGCTGAGGCAGGAGAATCAGTTGAACCTGGGAGGCGGAGGTTGCAGTGAGCCGAGACTGCGTCAATGCACTCCAGCCTGGGCAACAGAGCAAGACTCCATCTCAAAAAAAAAAAAATCATATCCGTATTATTATAGTATAATGATAATATTTTGGGTAAGGAATGAGGAATCTACATTCAGAGAATAGGTGGATCCAGGAGCAAAATCTAATATTCCTTTTTACCAACGTACTCACATGATGATGGAGGAAATAATTCTTTGGAGGTTGAAATATCACTGACAAGAATAAAACATCTGAACCCTGAACATCACATCCATATAACATATTGAGGAATTGTTACAATCACAGATGTTAACGGTCAGCTGCCCTTCTCAGGGCATATTAAGACCTCCACACAGACTTTGAGAGGCAAGTGAAGAATGCATTAGTGCAACAGTTATGTTGAATATATGCAAATAACCGCAAGACCCAAGGGTGTATCAGAAAACAGTTTCTCCCTAGAACAAAGGCTTGGGAGCAATATACATTGTTATTCTCTGTTACAGTCAGAAGAAGCAACAGTGGCCTGGCTTGCCCCTGGCACCAAGGGCAAAGTATGGACAGAGTGTAGTAGTATCTCTTTGGAGCCAGGTTAATAGAAGAGTGGGCTGTAATGATGGCTTCCCTGAATGGAGCCAAGTAAGGACCATGTTAGTCAGCAGATGGTGTGCAGCTATATCTTCAGTAGCCATACCAAAATGATGAGGGCTAAAGTATCTGTATAACATTGATGCTGTTTCAGAGTCTTAAACACATCTCCAATACCAAAAGATACACACCAAGACTAAATGCCTTCTTGATTAAAATAAGTAATTTGGCAAACACAGGCCTTAATAACAGGTTTTTCATACTTTTCTTCACCCTGCTCTTGTATTTTCAGCTATAGTGCAACTGATAGGGTGGCACTGTTTCATTTGAGTTCGCATCTCAGCAGGATGGGAGGCTTTGAGGATTGCCATGCAGACTGTAAATGTTTTCCTTTAGCATATTTCTCTCAAAAACATATTTTTTTTACATGGGCTGCACTGATTCCCTTGGATCTAGAGGGAGCAACAGAGTGTACTGAAGTTGTCCATACATAAAATGGGAACACTAAGTCCCCAGTCTGGCGAACAAAGCCTGTGATGGCAGTGTTGCCAAGTGCACACATCCTGGTATAGATTAATGTGTCTCAATATATTTTGTTTCATTCACATGTAACGTTTTTTAAAGCAAGAACAATAGAACACAGAAAGAAAAACAGTTGATAGATATTATGAGTGGGCATTTAAAGAATGTTTCATAATGAACCTAGAAAACACAGTTTCCTCTTTTCAGTAGGTTTTAGAAACCTACTTTAACTAATCTACCTCTTCCTTCTACATTCCCACCTCTCCTTCTCCTCCCTTCCAGTCGCATTTTCAGTAGCCCGACCTTCCAATTAATTGAACAAATACTGCCAGTAGCAAGGGTCACTCTTCTAATTCTGAGCCATGTTCTGATGATAATTAATTTTCCAGATTAAAAGTTAGGTTATTTAAGCAGGTTTGACTTGTGTGCACCAATTATTCCCCAGCCTAATGAAATTAATATGCAGATTAAAATTAGATTTTCAACTCTGTTAAAAAACTTGAAACAATAGAATCTTAAAACATAAATCACGCCCATGGGGGTGACAATGTAACTACCTATATTGTCTATGCAGCCTTTCCTTCCACCAGTGATTTCAAAATCCAGGACTAATTATTATAGTTAGGGCTTTGATGTTCTCTTCCAGGGTATATTTGATGTGAATGAACTTCATTATTACTGAGATCAAAGCACGGGAAGGGAGAGACTGAGGAAGAGGGAATCAATACTCACCCAGTGCACTGTAGCTAAGCAAAATTATGAATTCACGATAAACAGAATATGGATTGCTCACTCAAATATCCACTGGACTATTAGATACTTGAAGGCAGCTCCCAACATAAGGTCTGGCATACAGTAAATTATCAAAACATACCTAGTGAAATAAATAAATTAAAAATGGAACATATGAAGAAACTTTGGAAGCTCCTTTGTATAAATCCAAAAAAGGTTTAAATGTGGCACTACATTTTCCAATGAATAGAGGACTATTTTATAGTAGAGACAGGCAAGTCAGAAACTTGCCTGTGAGGGTAGAAAAAGTAGGTGATCAAAGGAGGAAAGTGGCCTAGAGGTAAATTCAATTTCAAAACTGGAAAGGAGGACAGACAGGGGAAGGAGGAGAGGTATGGAGAAGAGGGGGAGAGAGTGAGGGACGGAGAGAGAAAAGGAGGAAGAGAATAGAGAATAACAAAAGCAAAACAATACTTAAGGAAAAATAAAGAAATTCCTAATAATCCAGACATAGGCAAGAACCTTATACTCTTGGTCTTTTTTGTCTGCAAATAGTTAAGTGTTTCAATTAAATTCTATTAGACTGACTTTTGTAAAATGGTGAAAAAAAATCTACCAGTTCTGCTGATCTTACTGGTTGTTGTATGAGGATGCAATGAGATGATCTAGGGTGAAAGAAGCTCTGAATATTGTAAGCTCCAAAAACATGAAATGTGGGATTGCTTCTGATAATATAGGCCCAGAAACCAGGGCCAAATAAATAAATCCACTTTTCAAGATTGTTTTTCACTATGGGATCAATTTACAAAAAAAGAGGCCGGGCTATATGTGCTTTATTAACATGGAAGAATATAAATTCTGTCAAAAATTAGGACTGCGCATGAATTACACTTTGTGTTCAGTGCTCTCCTCCAAGCTTGGTTCTCAGAGAACTGTTTTGCCTCCTTTCATTTTTCATTTCTGTCTGCAATAGGCTGAAATGGCTGCAGTAATCCAAGCCATAGCACTAAAGAAATGCAGTGCTGAAAAAGGGTTTCATGAAATACCATGCCACAAAATGACTTAAAAATACACATGTTAATTAGCAACCGTTTGTAAAGAAATGCAAATTGGAATTAAGAGTATGCACATTGGGATTATTTTTCCTCATATGGTTACACTGAATTATTTACCAAAAATTTCTATCTTCCTAGATATTTCATAGATATTTTAATTTACCTTATGTGGACCCCACAAAATGTCAGCAGAGTGTCGCTTTTTCTCCTTAGTTCTTCACAAGCAAAACTAAGAAAAATATTCAGGAACCTGTCAACCAATGGCCTGTTGAAAACAGAACTAGGACTCAGATATGACCATATTTCAGCCCTAGAGTTCATTTAGTCCTCTATACTGAATTGTTCTGGATTTTCATATATTTCTGTAAAGCAATGCCATACCATGGCTTATCCAGGCTCTGAATTCTTCCAAAACAATGTTTTCTAAAACACACTGAAATAAGCTAGAAGTTAAAGAATGAGAGCAAACAAATACAATACATCCCTTCCAGAGGCTAAGATGGGTTATTTGTGTCGTGATATAAAAATTACAGGATCCAAACGCCTCACTCTCCTGCAAGCCTGGTCAGCAAACACATTTTGACATGGAAGTAGCTTGTTGAGACTCGTGACAAAGAAATAGGCCATGTGTCTTTGAGACTGTGTGACTGGCCCAAGACTGTGTTAGTCTGACCCTAACCTTGCAGGAGAATACAGATTGCTTAGGCAATCCAATTAGGTGGCAGAGGGAGTAATTCATTTTACATAAAATATGTTCCAGAGAGACTGTGTGAACTGCTGTATATTTTAAAACTTATTAGGGCATCTCACTGTTTAACAGAAATCTGTGGAATTTTTTTTCAGGTGAAGAACACGCCTCTAAGGTGAATAACCCCCTGAAAAACCTATTAACCTGCTTATTATGTGTATTAATTCAGTATATTGGTTTTTTTAATGGCAGGGTTGATCTATGTGTTTTGTTGTTGTTGTTGTTGTTGATTTAAAGTCTGTGGTTTTTTTTATTATTATTATACTTTAAGTTCCAGGGTACATGTGCACAACGTGCAGGTTTGTTACATATGTATACATGCGCCATGTTGGTGTGCCGCACCCATTAACTTGTCATTTACATTAGATATATCTCCTAATGCTATCCCTTCCCCCTCCCCCAACTCCACAACAGGCCCCAGTGTGTGATGTCCCCCTTCCTGTGATCTATGTGTTTTGAAAGGTGAATCAAATATCAGATATCATTTCTAAAAATAAACCTTCTAGATTTTTAGCCAGTCCTGGAATTCATTTGTGCCCACTGGATACATAGTCTCTGCTACTATAAAGCTTTCTAATTTGTGGCAGTCCTCTTCTCTGTATTGACTTCAGAGTGGGATCTAAATCCAGCTGCAAGAATATGAGTTCTGAAGTACATGTTATCCGGAGAACAAGCTTAGTAGGTTGTGTCTTTTTAAATAGCTGTTGCAAGCACTTGCAAAGCTTAGGAGCTCTGAAAAATTTTCACAGAGATCCAACCGACTGTCATGCACAAGAGAAAGGTCCTTTCCTCCTAGATGAATTGAAAAGCTCTAGCAAGGCCTATTAAAAATAAAATGACACCAAAGTGGGTGCATATTATATTCTTGTACCTCAAGATTTTTTTTTTTCTTTCTTTCTTTTTTTTTTTTTGAGACGGAGTCTCATTCTGTTGCCCAGGCTGGAGTACAATGGCATGATCTCGGCTTGCTGCAACCTCCACCTCCCGGGTTCAAGGGGTTCTCCTGCCTCAGCCTCCCAAGTAGCTGGGATTACAGGCAAGGGGCCACCACACCTGGCTAATTTTTGTAATTTTTTTTAGTAGAGACGGGGTTTTACCATGTTGGCCAGGCTGGTCCCAAACTCCTGATTTCAGGTGATCCGCCTGCCTTGGCCTCCCAAAGTGCTGGGATTACAGGCGTGAGCCACCGCACCTGGCCAGGAATTTTTGAGAACCATACTTTTGACACACATTGGACAGCAGCTCTGTTACATTTGGTAGGGTTTGTCTCTGAAGAAAAGTGTCACAGTAATTAGGAGTCTGCTTCTTTAAAAACTTGTTCAAGAAAGGAGACTTTCTTGAACAAGTAGGAAAGTAATGCTAGACGATAGCAACTGCTCAAATGGCAGTCACCAATGTATTCTTTCTCCTGCAAAACATAAAAGCTGGTGTCAGGGCAAGGTGCGAAGGCCTCATCTATAAACCAAGGATTTGAATGGATGAGAATGGTGCTGCAGAGGACTGTTAAACTGCTGCATCACATGACATCTGCAAATGACGACTGAGGATAACAAGTGCTAAAGAGAGGAATCTTTTTTACGAAGAGCGCATTTCTACTCATCAGTGCCTTGAAAGGAGCTACATGAGAGGATGCTAGTGGCAGTCATTTCTCACGAATCTGAATGGAGGGAGTCAATGTATTCGCTGGAGACCCAAATAGAAGAATTAATTCTAATCTAGGATTTAATGAAAGCCTACTGTGTCCCAGGCACTGTGACAGCCCCCTTTGAAATATGTAACAATCTGCTTTACTCTTGAAGGCACCTCTCAGTAATTACATCCCTCTGGTCTGAGAGTTCCTCCCACCTCACAGGTTAGAAAATCACAGCATCGGTACCCTTAACAAGTCATTTTTAAAATAAACTCAATTGCAAGTGCACCTTTTCACCCACAGAGTAGTTACTGGGTAGACAATAGCTGTAAAGTCAACTCCCTTCTAAATGCGCAACTTCAACATTTGCTGAAGGCTCAGCCCTCCCTCCTATTTGTGTGCCCTGGCCCTTTGGAAGAGCTCAGCTCTAATTTGCCTCTTCCACTTCCCAGTTTTCTGACTGTAGGCAATTGGTGTGTTTTCTGATCCTGCATCTGCAAGATGGGGACAGCATCACGTGTCTCATAGGGAAGATGACAGAAGGCATGGGGAAGCAGTTAGCCTAGGTGGAGATGTTCAACAACTACCAGATCCCTTCCCTTCCTTTAACTTTCCATTTGTGTGATAGATAAGAAAACGCAGCGTTCTCCCCACCCTGCAACTTGAAACTGATCTAAAAACTGGTGATTGTCCATAACAACAGAGAAGAAAAGCACCTTTCCATTTCTGTGAGGGGCGAATGCTACACATTAGTTGTATGTGCCAGAAAGGCTTACAGTACTGATTCCTTTTCAAGGATGACAATACACGAGCCTTTGATTTAGGGCTTAAAATAGTCTAAGAATCTAATACTAGAATTACTATAATGTGTATCAGTGAGACCACATGATAATAAAGGGATTTGTGAAATAATCCAATATTAATAGGCCAGATGACATTTACACATCTCACTTTAATTACTATGCTACAAAACTACAGTATTATTATCTCATTTCTTTTGTTCCAAACCAC
The DNA here is from genome assembly GCF_003255815.1 of Theropithecus gelada. NCBI lineage: Eukaryota > Metazoa > Chordata > Mammalia > Primates > Cercopithecidae > Theropithecus > Theropithecus gelada. Next base: position 136,147,379 of record NC_037689.1, read on the forward strand.
TGTTTTACTAGTTCTACTTTCATAATGTAGGTTACTAATAACAACAATAAACAATATAACAGTACTTTATGTTTAAGCAGTGCCTACAACTGCTTGAATAGTTATGGCATTCAAGTGATAGGTAAGGGACAGTTTAACAAAAGTAATGATAACAAAAGTAAAAATTATATTAATGGGTTTTGGTAGACTTTTAAAAAATTCTCTAAAGAGCTTGTTTTAGAGTCAAAGAAATGAAACCAGAGATGCTAATACACTAGAACCTGGCATTAACACTTTCTGTTGGAGAACCAATCCAGTGCAGGGAAGCTTCTAGAGGAAGCTGGGATCTGTTTAAGGTAGGTGGTAATGGCATGTGATATTCCTGGGGCTTCAAGACACTGAAGATCCAGAAGCTCTAACTGATCCTGAGTTCCAGAGGGTAGGAAGAGGTTTGACACAGAACAGAAGCCGGGCCAGGCAGCCTATCCCCTAGGCCGGGCGCGGTGGCTCACGCTTGTAATCCCGGCACTTTGGGAGGCCGAGGTGGGCGGATCACGAGGTCAGGAGATCGAGACCATCCTGGCTAACATGGTGAAACCCCATCTCTACTAAAAATACAAAAAATTAGCCGGTCGTGGTGGCAGGGGCCTGCAGTCCCAGCTACTCGGGAGGCTGAGGCAGGAGAATGGCGTCAACCCGGGAGGCGGAGCTTGCAGTGAGCCGAGATCCGGCCACTGCACTCCAGCCTGGGCGACAGAGCGAGACTCCGCCTCAAAAAAAGGAAACACGGAAAGTTAAAAAAAAAATGGGCCATTTGCTTTCCCCAATTCTATAAACCTGTGGACTTTGAGAAATATCCACCACCCTCACCCGTGAATGTTTAATGGGGAAGACTGGAAAGTAAGTTGTCTCTCCTTTGCTGGAGAAGACGTCTCTTTACTGTCCAAACTCCCAGCTGTGCTCAGAGCTTAGGGTGAAATCTGATAGGCTGCCCAAGGTAAGTAAAGTTCTTCCGTAAAGTTAGTGTCTATAGAGGAGCCAAATAGAGGAGTAAACGTATTTCTTCCTGGAGATTTTCCTATGCTCAATGCACATCCATCTCGGGGGGGGGGGGGGGGGTTGGAAAGGAAATCCAGCACTCTTGAGAAGTTCAAGATTGGTGCAAAGAAATCCTGTGAAAGCTCATTAAAACAAGACACTTTGAAATATGAATGTCACCATCATAAAGTGAATCACATTTTCACAAGGGACATATAATGCTTAGATGTGTAGCTATGTTGCAGTGAACAAGACAACGATTTCCTATTCATGACTAAACTGCCATCACCTGTGATGCTGTTTATGATTGTTATCACTTTATATTATGGCCTCTGTAGAAACCACTGCAGTGAAGCCTGAATTCTACAAATGCAATGATTTACAGGAGTGTTTAGGCCACGTATCTAGCTACAATTCATAACTGAGCCCTTAGTAGCTTAAATTACATTTGGCTTGCCTTGTATTTCCTGAAATATTGCAACATTTTATATTAATATTTTAAAAGGATTTTGATGACATTACATTTTGAAATTGGCAAATTACAGTTCTTTATCAAAATATGCAATTTAAATTTTCAAATATTTGTTACCTAAGTATCACTGTAGCTGAAAACACAACACAGTAATATCATATAAACTATGAGAAATATATAAAAATGATTAATACTTCATAAGCTTTGTACAACCATTATCTATCTGAAATAATGTTCAGTTCTATTTTCAACAATGTAGACTGTTAAAGTATTTGCATGCGAATGCAAAATACATAAATTATTCCTGCAGGGAGCTCTTAAAACTTAAGGTAATTATATAGCATGGAAGTGGTTTCAGACAACTCAAACAAAATAACAAATAATTCTACAGTCACCCTTTAAAATGATTACTATTCTGTGTTACCAGTGATCGTGATCATTTAAAAATCCCTCCTTACAATTACATTCACATGATCAATTCTTACTTTGTTCTTTTACCATCAACCTCTTACAGCTGGCTCTGAAAATTTGCATGCTATAAAAGCTGAACTAGTCAGCTAGTAGAGATGAATCCTACAGTTATATTCATGCTGTGAACAGAACCGTAACACTCCCTTAATATATCTTATCATTGCACTTTTATACTAAGCGTGCATCCAAATCAAGTCCTATTTTTTACATTCCTCCTGCTCAAAATCTTTTAATGGCTCTCTGCTGCCTACAGGATAAAATCTAAACTCCCTGGCCGGGCGTTCAAGGCCCTCCACAATCTGGCACCTGCTCTCCTACAACTCTAGCATAAGATTCCTCAACTCAAGCCAGATTGGAGAAATAAGTCCAGGATGAAAAGTAGGAGAGATTTTTTTCTTATGAATGGAAAAATATCTCCTACAAACCAATTACTGTGCTTCAAGGGTAAGATACTCTCTGCGGGTAGAGAGAGAATCATTAGGTCACAGGGAGTATGTAATTAACTGCTCCTCAATCCCTTTCTTATGCTCTGCAGTATTATTTTTTTAAAATCCTGAAAAATGACTTGCAGTTCTCGAACATCCCAGTTGTCTCGTGTCATGGTTCCTCACACTGTGATTTAGCAGGCAGTGCACTTGTGCAAGGCTGCCATCATGCACGCAATTCTTTGGGGCCACTTGATAATAATAGGCACCTCTTCTTTTCACAGTGCACAGAGAAAAAGAGTCAAACGTCAGCATGTCAGAAACCTCCAGGCTCAGCTTTGGCAGGAATGCAAATGCACTTTACCATTGATTATTTCTGAAGACTTTTCACAGCATCAAGGAAGAGGAAAATGAAGTCGTATCTGAACAGAAGGAAGCTAAATTATTTATCTCATACTAATTTTTACCAGATGGCTGGTGAAGAAAAATCTATATTGGCAAATATGTTGTATACATTACCTGAAAGATAATCCAGGGGCCTAAAACTTTAAATGTCCACAATATATTTGCATTTAGTCTTAGTGCTCACACTGATTTCATGCCCAGGTTCTTCTGCGTGCACGTGATTGGTATACAATAAATTGTTATCACCAAGTCATTATAAGCTGCACCATCTATTCATGAATCACATCAGCAATTAGATTGCTTCTAATTTTTAAACTCTCAGATAAACTGTATTTGGTATGTCATTACATGATGATGGCTACTATATCCCTCAACATCAGGAGGATACAAACAACACTCCTTCCCCAAGAGAAAGAGAATATTGCCCTTCAGTGAGAACACGGTTCTCAGAATTAAACTCCCTCACTAAGCTTCAGGCAGAACTGGTTAAATGCTGACTTCCAACTAAAATAAACACAGTCAGTTGATGGAAAGATGATGACTGTAAGGGAGACAGGGTGTACCAGAGACACATTCTTTTCCTTTCCTGCCCAAGTTATGTCTCCGGGGGGAGGGTTGCATGTATTCCACATCTGATTCGACCCTCCCCGGCCCTGTCAGGGATCCATTTGCTCTGCTTTGAAGCTCACTACTGGAGAAAGGAGACATAGACTTGTTCTTTGATTGGCTCTCAAATGCCAGTTGTTCAGGAAAGAAGACATTCAATTATGTGTGCTGGTTTATATCACATAAAACGTTTTCAGATGAGCCTAGCTATTCTATTCTGTTCTCTAGGTAAAGCAGGTATAAGTTCTGGCTCCAGAAAGAAAGTGGTTCGTGTAAAGAATCATAATGCATGGTTTACCTAGACAGTCAGAACTCCTTTGAACAACATCTTGATATAATGTTTGCTGTTTGGCAGAATGTATGGTATCACCTCTGGCTGACTTATGAAGACCAATTTTTCTATATGCCATTTAATGAAGAGTTTACTCATTCAATTCAACAAAGAATTCTTAAGTGCCTATCACGTGCACTAGTTTTCCTAAACTAGATTCAGACAACCATGGTGCTTAGCACTTTTGGAATAGCATGTGCCTTCTCTAGACAGTTGTCCAAAGAGCAGTTCCCAGGTCTCAGCCTGAACTCATGAAGTATCCTAAAGTGTATTCTTACAGCAAGAAGACAACAGATCAAAACTGAGTTCCATAGTCTACACTGGCCAAGCAAGATATAACTCTACTTTGCATGAATCTCTTCCTACTAGAATAACCTGCTTGAGCATTTATTCAATTCCAAAAGGATTCATTTGGTAAATTCATGTTATAGTTAAGTAACCTATTACCCTTAGAAGCGGCAGTAGCTAATTACTTACCAATTTCTTTAAAAAAAAAAATGTGATTATCTTAGATCAAGGTACAGATTAAAATTGAAATAGCTTATGTTGAAACCTAAAACCAGATCTTTCAGAATCACACTTCAGAATGACCCAAGTTGCCACCATGACAGTACCTACAAGAACATACAAGTTGTACATGCTATGACTAGCTAAATATGAGTCAATTAATCATAGTGAACTATAAACAGTACTGTACATTCTAGGCCAATATAAGACATTAAGATTCAATTTTTTCTTTCTCTTTTTAGTTGACACATCATAATTGTACATATTAATGGGATACAGAGTGATGTTTCGATACATGTATACAAGGTGTAATGATCAAATCAGGATAATTAGCATAGCCATCACCTCAAACATTCATCATTTCTTTGTGTTGTGACCATTCAAAAATCCTCTCTTCTAGCTTTTTGAAACTATATAATATAGTTAACCATATTCACCCTTTACTGCTGCACAACACCAGAATTCATTCCTCTTATCTAGCTATAATTTTGTACAATAAGGCTCCATTTTTAAATCACCTTTCCACACAGGAAGATTGCTTCAATCATCGGAAACAACATGCTACGAAATACACGTTGGTGTCACTGAAGTTATAGTTTATGCAATTCAGATCTGCTGAAGGAATGTTTACAGAAGCTGGATATTTGCTGAAAACCGTAGGGAAGAGGAAGGAACAGGGGAACCATAAGCCAAGTGACCGGAATAAAAGATAGTATGAAGACTCTGAGTAAACACTGACAGAGTTTCAAATCTCACAGCTTTGGGGTAAGCTCCACAGACTAAGTTGCCAGGGACTTCACTAATTTTCTAGCATTAGAAGGAAATAGGAGTAGACAAATTTAGCAGGTATGAAGTCATTAGAATAGGAATGTTTTAACTCTGTGCAAGCACATCAAATTATGTGTACAACTCCCATGAAAAAGCAAAGAGATGGGTGTGTAAACAGCAGTGACAGGAAGACAGACACACACATAAGCAGTGAAAATAATGTCCGACTACACATTCGTTTTCTTAGCAATATAAACTCTCCATTGTTTTAAGTATTCTCAATATTTAGCCACAGTTGCTCACTGTATTCTGTATAGATAATAATAGATTCGATTTTTCCTGAGCCTGAGTCACAGCCTGGTAGTAAATTAGGTGCTTAGGAAGGTACTTTATTTCCTTGAGGCCACTGAGCCATCATTTAGGGCGTAATATGTTTGCCATGGTTTATGAAGATGCTCCTGACTCACTTCAGTGGGAGTTGTTTTTGCTGCACTGCTGGTAGCTGAGTTAAATGAGTGTACTCATTATTTTCTTTGTGCAGTGCGGATGGGATGGGCTAATAATACTTTCTTGCCAATTCCATTCTGACCTACAGAGCAAATACCCACGACGTTTTGTTAAAATCCGAGGTTCATTCTTTGTGTGTGGAACAAAGCAAAGTCAATGAGGCTACCTGGGGTGGAGGGAAAATTGTGGACTCCTTGATAGCATTCCCTAATTGACTGTGTTAGTTGGCCACTAGTACCATGTAAACTATACATGTTGTATAACATTAATTTACAATATAAAGCAGATCATGTCATTCTTCTACTCTACACCTTCCAATAGCTTTTCACTTCACTCAAAGACAAAGCCCCTGACTTGGCCTATGAGATCATCTGTGATCTGACCGCTACTACATCTTTGCTCCTATGTATCATTTGTCCTCTCTTTCATTTTCTATGTCACACTGGCTTCCAAGGTTGTCCCTTTAATATGCTAAGCATAGCCCCACCTCTGATTCTTTGAACTGGCTTACACCTCTGCCTTGAATAATTTTCCTCCAGATATCCGCCGGAACCTTCCCCTCCCATCTTTCAAACACCACCTCAACAGAGACGCTTTCCCTGACCATCCTATATGAAAGAGAAACCCTTATCTCTCCGCACTCTCTATCCCTCTAACCCTTCTTGTTTATTCTCCGAAGAAAACTGTGTCTTTATTTGTTGAATGTCTGTCTACCCTCTCTCTAATATGAGCTCCCTGTGGACAGGGATTATGTTTTGCTTATTGCTGTACTCCAGCATTTGGAACAGTACGTGGTACTCTGTATTCCTGCCATAAACATTTACTAAATTAAGGGATAGATGAATCCTGGTGGCCTGAAACACTGAAGGAACACATTATTCCAAATTATTAAGGTCTTTGCATAATTATTAAACAATTAGACCTGTCATAAAATATTTAGGACCCTACTGAGGTACAGTTCTCAGGACTTTAATTTTCACTGTTGTTATGAACTACATGATAATTATAAATCAGCATCTCTGCCCAAAGAAACAAAACAAACCCTTATGAATACTCTTTTGAGCTAAACATGAAAGGCTATTCACAAAGAAGGTAGGGCAAGATGAAAGGAAACAGCTAAAGAGAATACCTTTGAAAAGTGTGCCAACAGGTAATTAATCATTAAAAGCAGCAAATCCTGATGGCTAGTAAATTTCAAGGACTTATCCTAGTAATATATGAAAGTGAAATCTTCTCAACATATCAGAAATGCCAATTCCTTGTACTGAACAAAACAACAAATGAAGAATACGTCTTTCCAACGAAAATTCTGTAATTTTGATGATTTAATGAAAATACATTGCAGATTACAGATTAAACATTAAAACATCGAAAGCAGGTTAGCCAGGGACCTAGTATTTATCTCTGATGTTTCACGGGGGCCTAAAACCTGATGTCACTTAAACCTGATGTGCTTAAAATGCTCTTTGTAGAATATGGGCATCTCAGGCTGAGCACATAAGAGTATAGAAGGGTCCATGGTTCATTCTTTTTGCCATGGACCACAGTTTTTCTTCAATTTACCAAAACAAAGATAAGAATTTTTTTAGAAAGAGAAATATTAACCAAATACATGCCACAACTTGCTAATTAAGTACAATGGGATACAAAAATCAATCACTTCAGTGCTGTGCTTCCAATGTTATTTAGAGAAGGAAATGATTTGAAAGGAAACATAGTAAGGAGAAAGAAAAAAGAATGATAAAGCTAATTAATTATTAGCAATTAATTATTAAATTAAATTAAAATTTAAAAAGTTAATAAATTAATTAAAAATTAATTACAAATTGGATTTAAAGAGTGATTAAATTGTGAATTACACTTCACACAAGTAAGTATTTTACCCACAGCAGTAAACACAAAATGTATCTTTATTCTACACACTGGCAAGTAGGTACATCAGGACTCCATCACAGTGTGCCTTGCTAATAAGTGAACTCAGAAGTAACGTATCTAATCAAATACTTGGGATGGTTTAGCCAGGAGCAGAGGTTCAGGGCCCTGACCTAAGAGCAGTGAAGAGGTTTAGCTGAATTCCCTGCAAGATAGCCTCTTTTGTATATAAACTAACAGACTAGATACTGGACTCAAAATAAAAGTAAGGCAACAAGCACAATAGGCCTTTTAGTCGCTCCTTTCATGGAAACTGGTTTTTAAGACATGCCCACCGCAATCAACTGTGTTGGCTTGCTGATTTTGGCACACTGGGAAAAGGAAAAATGTATAAGGGGAGATTACATGCATTTAAAAAAATCTGAACTAAAGGTTAATGGCAAATAGCGTTCCAGACTGGTGCGCTGTACACGCTTTTGTTCTTCACTTTATATTGTATATTAAAGACGCTTTGCATTTGCATACTGGTTGAGTTTTTAAGTCAGTAAGTTGCAGAACAATAATTAGAACCCAGCCAGGTCTGTCTAACTTAGTAACTTTGGGCAAGTAATGTTACCTCCATGCCTCAGTTTCCTCATCTTTAAAATGGGGGAAAATATAGTACATTCTCCATAAAGTTGTTAGGAGGATAAAATAAGTTAAGATTTGTAAAGGGCCACCCAGCCTATAATAAGGAATACAATTTCCTAAAGCAGAAGTTTATAAATTGAGGAATGAATGGCAGTATTTTAGGATGTTTGTATTCATATAAAACAATTACTTTATGCCTGAATAAAATAGCATAGTAATGGCTGCCCCTGTGTATAAACCAACACAGGACTAACAACCAATTAGTGTCTACAGTCAGCATCAAATCTGCTTCAAGGTGAGTGATTTAGGCTTTTGGTTTTCAAAATGGGGTGATGGGCTGGGCACGGTGGCTCATGCCTGTAATCCCAGCACTTTGGGAGGCTGAGGTGGGCGGATCGCTTGAGGTCAGGAGTTCAAGACCAGCCTGGCTAACATAGTAAAACCCCATCTCTAATAAAAATACAAAAATCAGCTGGGCATGGTGGCATTCACCTGTAATCCCAGCTACTTGGGAGGCTGAGGCAGGAGAATCACTTGAACCCGGCAGGTGGAGGTTGCAATGAGCTGGGATTGCACCACTGCATTCCAGCCTGGGTGACAGAGTGAAACTCTGGCTCAAAAATAGGTACATACATACATACATACATACATACATACATAGCGGGTGATGGCAGGTAATGAAATTGTGTGACCTCATTTTTTTTGGGTAAACTTTGTTTTTTTTTTTTCTGTACTTCATCAGTCATCGTTAGAGCATAGGTTAGAATCCTCCAACTTGAAGAATTTAAGCAATGTTTCTAAATATCTGGCTAAGAAATCCCCAGGAGATTTCTCTGGAAGTACTTTTCCACTCCTTTGCTCTTCCACAGCCTTTGAGGAGTGAGGCTGCTCCTCCTACTACCAGGAAATGAGCTGCAAGAGCTTATATTTTGATAGTGACCACCTAAAAATGCATTTTATTCTAGTGTACCTTCTTCTTGTCTACATAGTAGTTCCTAGCTTTTTCTTGTTTTTTGTTTGTTTGTTTTTTGTTAATACCTTCATCTAAAATATTGTCAAAATGTTGCTCTGCGACAGTAATCTGTGCCTGGTAGTCTTCATTTGGGAGTGGCCATGTCATAGAAGGAAATCCGGAGTATCCACCGGCTTTTAATTCAATGTCTGTTCAACATCTGTTTCTCCCATTTAACGACAAGCTCAGATAAGGCAGAGGAAGTTTTTGGCAAGCATCAGACAATCAGTGGATTATTGTTGAATGAATAAATGTTTGGATGGATGAAGGCATAGAAATATATAATGTAGGAAGCTATTTTGACGATGGTAGAAGGAGTAAAGATACACGGGTCAAAAATAGATTTATTCAGAATCTTGCTAATTGGTTAAAGAAAAACAAGAGAAGTTTAGATTGTATATATAATTTAGTGAGACTATTGATAACAGGTAGACAAAGTAAAAAGTGAGAAAAGGTTAAGATGTGCTAAGGAGGGGCTACCAGGGTTGATGAACGTGGGTGACAGTTACTTGAGAGGTGAAATGCCTTTTCGAAGGTGCTACTCTAAGCAGATTTTAGCCAATCAGTAATGATACTGCATAATGATGGTAAAATAATAATTTATTATGCAATCAAATGATTTTAATTAATATCAAAGTGTTATTATGTTACATCCATCCTGAGATTAGCATTTGGAGCATAATTGCTAATATTAATGCTTTGCATCTATTCATAGCATATATGTTGATTATGCTAACCCTATGGTTTCAGAGGGTAACTGGAGAAGCATACCTTGTTTGGGGGCTACTCTTACTCTGTAGGAATAATTGAGAACCTGTGATACTAGGATACTTTTCATTCATTCATTCATTCATTCATTCATTCATTCATTCATTCAACAAACACTTACTACATGCATGAAAAGTGTAGACACTATGCTAAAGTCCTAAGGATACTACAGTGAACAAGTCACAGCTATTTCCTGCTTTTTCAGAATTTACAGTCTGGTTAGAGAAACAGGAAGGATAAATGTTGCAAGCACTGTTTGGCAAGATGAGTACCAAAGTAGGAGTAATCATAGTGCGCTATTAGGAACTTTGAGAACACATGGCGCTCTAGTCAGAGAAGGAGCTGCTGTTTAGTAAGAGCATCCTAGTCTGAGGGATAACAGCCATTTTAGCCTGAGGGCCACTAGAGAGGCTCAGTCATAATAATGGATATTTTATAATAGAAATAGCTGACATTTATTCAACACGTATAGTATGTCAGTAATGTGTACAGAACTTTACATACATTATCATAGGGAATACGACGGCATAGCATATGTAAATCCCATAGGTGTTGAGGGGAATAGCAGAGTTGCCTTGGGAAATTTTCTAAGGCTTTCTCTAGGCTGCAGTGGCTCCTCAAAGCTGATAGCAATAGCAAATAAGAACAATCCTGTCACAGTATCTCTTGGTTGGCAAGGAGTTCAACAGAGCTTATTGGAGGAGGAGACCATAGCACCTTGGGGGGTTCATGATAGCCAGTGAATGACAAGACTTGGTATAATATTTCACATTGCCAATCACTAGGAGCATATGGGTTTAACACTAACAAATCTTCTGGCAGATGCCAGTAGGTTATTAGCTTAATGCTGGTGGGTTAAAGTGTCAGAAAAGTAGGGGGCACAACCTCCTTTTCAATCTTCTAGGTAGGTACTACTGAAGTGTGAAACAAATGGCAGGCAGACTCCTCAAAAAATAGACACAATGTCCAAAAACCAGAGACTAATTTGAGAACATTGTGAGGCATCTTAACCAGGGAAATGCTACACATAGAAAGGAACAAAGTACCAGCTATGGACATCATTAAGGCCTAACTTTTCAATCAGACTGACAGCACTGAATGAACTAATCTGTTATATTTAATAACCCATGCTAAAGCTTTTCAGAAATCAGGATGGCATTTCATAGATCACCCCTGTGCACTCTGAGCTCAATTCTCAATTACTGGTAACATGACTCCTACATGTTATTCTCCTTGACCTTGTTCTTTAGGAATTATTGGAAATCAATTTTAGAAAAAAAAAAGCAAATTAATTGACATATATTTATTGATTGCCTATGGGCAGGGTAATGTACTAGGTTCTTGGAAATGAATGAAAATATTTAGTTGAATCTTTAATTTTGATCCTCTGGGATCCCATTTGTCATGAATAAACACAACCCAGTAACTTAAGAATTAGGTGTTTATGTGACTTCATCTATTATTAAAATAACATTAATCACCATGTTATTGAATTATCTTATTAGAACTGCAAACACAGAATCTCCTTTAGCAATTACTGACTTCCTACACAAACAAGCATTTAAATATGGGCATTTGCCTTTAGCCGTAAAGAGCCAATATTAGGAGCTTTTGCCTCAAGCCACATGGGTATGCATAAACTGTTTGAAACCATTTAGAAATTTTGACACAATATTATACAATCATATTGCATGCGATGATGGGACTACATTGACTACTTTTATCATCTCAATTTTCCACTTAATGGCTTTGGCTATATACTTAAGGAAACCAAACCAATGATTTGGAGTGTCCTTCTTGGAAATTCTCATGACACACATTTAATTTTTTAAGTTTGAATTTAACTTATTTTTGTGGGTACACAGGAGGTGTATATATTTATGGGGCACATGAGATATTTTGATACAGGTATACAGTGTGTAATAATCACATCAGGGTAAATGGGGTATTCAACACCTCAAGCACTTACCCTTTCTTTGTGTTACAATCCAGTTATACTCTTCTAGTTATTTTAAAATGTACAATAAATTATTGGTGACAGTAGTCACCCTGTGACTATGAAACACTAGATCTTATCATCCTATCTAACTATATTTTTGTACCCATTAACCATCCCCACTCCCTGCCTCACCCTTTCCAGCCTCTAGTAACCATCATTCTACCCTCAATTTTCTATGGCAAATATTTTATTTGAATGTTGCTCTATGTAGGATGTACTTCATTTTTAGAATACAGTGATCTGAAATATATTACAGTTGGGGGAATTACACAGATAATACACACTCACTATAGTATACATCTAAGAAAAATATAACAAGGAAGTTTCATTTCTGTCCCCAAACACTATGTTATACAATCCAAAGGTCCAATAGAAACACATTTGAGGAAGTCTGCTTCTTTAGGTAATACGCACTGTGTTGTCTTTTCAGAAACCTACCACCACTACTACTCATTCAGTAGAGGAGTGAGGGCTAGTTAATAGATAACAAGTGACCCAAACTACATAAGTTACTTGGCTAGTATATGTCCATGCAATTTTCCTTCCTTCTCCCAAACCCTATCACAGTTCTCTTAGTCAGCCTTTTCTTTTGTTGTACTCTAAATAAATAAGAACTTGGAAAAGGGTATAAGAAGCAGCATATCCCTCAAAGATCTTCTTCTCAGATACCTGGTGCTCCTCTACAATTGACATTTGTGGATACAGAGTAACGGTTGCTTTCTGCCTCTTACATAAATCAAAACTGTGATTCCATTTCTTTGCAGAGACTTACAGCTAAGGAACGCTTCAGTTTCTTAAGTTCTGATGCTAAGTCCGGTTGGTGCTTTGGAGTTCCAGTGGGGATGAATGAAAGCATTTCACTGTGAACTCTGGTGATGTTACTAGTGCTGCATTACTTAATCATATTAGATAACTTCCATATTAGGAAGTCCAGGAGGCACCATGATTGTTTGGAGATTTTCTCTGTTTCTCACATAGTCTTCTGTTTTCACCAATAGTATTAGATAGAAATTTAATTTCTCTGCCTCAGATTACTTTGGTAAAAGAAAATGAGAGAAGGAGAGTTGGTACATTAGGTTAGAAATAAGGGTATAGGAATAGTTGAAGATCAGTATTTCCTTGTTCATTTTTACAGGTAGTTTGCCATTTTCATGTGTTTCATTCTATAGGAATGGCTTTGTTTTATTTCGTTTGATAATTGGGCTATAATGAGAAATAGAGCAAAGCTGTGAAAGGGTTCATGACAAAATCTCACTAAGTACTATTTCTTTGAATGTGATGCAGATTTCATCAGGGTGTTCTAACCTTCTTTATCACCTTAATCTTTAAGAACAATAAAACACAATTCTCAATAAAAATTCTAATCTGCATATTAACTAAGATTTTCTTCTTCTTGGAGGAGTTAGAATAAAAATACAAATAAACAATGCATCAATATAAGAAATGAGAACATTTGCATTTACATAAAGCTTCATCCAAGTCTATGTGAGAAATATAACAAAATCCACATGAGTAAAGTTGAAATTCATGAAGTCCTAATGATGTTTCCCTGAATTCTACAGGACTGGCATTGAGTGATTCACTTCCTGAGCATTGACAAAATCGGATCCATTGTTCCTTTAATTTCATTATTTTTTCTTACACAATAGTTCCTTTTCAGACAAGAGTACAGTAATAGGTAATGACAAGTACAATAAAAATGATAATGTTCTTAGTTAACAATGAATGATTAAACTGTCTTGGTAGAAGTCAATACGGTTCCATATTCTTGTGAGTTAAAAGATGACTTTGGAATATGCTTCAACCATCACTTTAATATACGTTGTTCAGCATGAGAAAGTTAGCTTACTAAAGAGTGCTTTCTAAAAAGCATCTGAAATAAACGCAGCAATCAGCAAGACATACTGAATCCATGTCCAGAAAATTTCTGTTTTTAAATGGAATAAAGCATGTACCCCATGGCAGAGGCATAAAATGGAATTCAGGTAAAATGGCACATCTGACTCTAAAAAGAGCATTTTGATTCTGTTCAAAAGTTACATCTAAACACTAAAAGCAGCAAGGGCCTCTTCAATTTTCCATTTGCTAATTGTTTCTAATCTATTCTGCAATAAAAACATGGTGTGCTAATGGATAATTATTAAGAAGGAGGGAATGGTTTTCAGCTAGCTCCCATTCTCTCGAGGTCCACCAGTTGTACTTCAGATGCCCTGGTGCCTACTGGATAGCTACTGGGTGCTGTCACCAGCCAGCTGACAAGCATAAGATTTGGGGTGTTCCTTTGCTCTAGAAGGCTCTGAGCTTTCACATTTCCTTTTTTATTGTTTGGTCCAAAGACTTATTCAGGGTTTCCAAACTATCTCTCACTAATAAGGAACTCCAGCTTGAACAAGACTAGTTCCCCCTCCACCCTCAAAGTCTAGAGTCTGGACTAATGGAAAGGAAGAAAAAATTCCACATTAGTGAAGTTGTGGAATCACAGACCTCTATTCACAGTTAAGTTATCCAAGTTAAAAAGAAAAAACCTCAAATGTGTTTCCCTTGGAGTTTTGTATTAATAGTATGCAATACAGTATTCAGGACAGAAATTTATCTTCCTATTTTATTTTGCTTAGGTGAATATGGAAATGACTGTGTATTTTCTGAGACTCCTCAGATAGGGAGGAGGCAGTCACAAGTGTGGTGAGACTAAGCCAACCTGGAATCAAACATTTTCTACAGACAGAAATCACTCATCAGTCTTGTGTTAAATTGCTCAAGAAAATCCATAAAGCAGTTAACATCACCTTGATTATTTATATACACAGATAGTTGAAAGTTGACTAACAAGATTTGGGAACAAAATATATAAAGCAGCTGATGTCCATCATGGAAAAGCGCACATAAAATCCACATCATAATGCAGGATGACCATTTCTAAACTCATACCTTGTGTTCAGGCATCTACTAAAACCTTGAGAATGATAATATTTGTTTTATATTTTAATTCTGTGTCTAGTTCCAAATGAATCATCATTGACTACTCTCCCTCACCCAAAATTATGTAAGCATATAATAAATGGAGTTGTGGTTGTGGATCATCTTAGGAATAGACATTCAAATAAACAGGCATATAATTCTTACTTAAAAGTCAACTGGCCATCTATGCAAAATCCAAATACAATTTGTATCGGAAAAATTATAGGGTTGGGGTGTGTTTGTTTGATCAGAGAGAGAGGAGGGGGACCATTTTAGTCTATGTTTTCAAGGTTTTACACTTCACTCAACATAACTGCAGCTGCAACTTTAGTTATTCTAAAGTCATGGTGGGGAATTCCTAACAGAAAATCTCACAGCATCTTCTTTTGTGATTCACCTGTATCTTTGGTATTCTTTGTCATCTGATCATCTACTAGTCTAAATTAGGTTTCATTTAGCACACTTCCAAGGCTGTTCTTACAAACAGGCAGCTGCCACTAGAGCATCTTCTTAAATGGCTCCATAAATGAAGTAAAGAGTATGGCTGTTCCAGTGGCCTGTTTTGGCT